>NC_081438.1:9340124-9501746 GCF_949786415.1 Peromyscus eremicus | reverse complement strand
TTTTTCATCTTCATATGTGTGTGTGTGTGTGTGTGTGTGTGTGTAATTGCATGTGTGTGGCACATGTGTAGATGAGAGTGCACGTGTGTGTGCGTGTGGAGACCTGAAGTTCATGTCAGGATTTTCATTGATTGCTCTCTGCCTATTCATTGGGGGCAGGGTCTCTAAATCAAACTCAGAGCTCATTGGCACGTCTAGTCCCACGAGCCAACTTGCTCTGAGCATCCCCTGTCTTTGCTTTCTGGAGCTGGAATTACAGGAGTGTCCCATGCTTGTGGATTCTGGAAATTGAACTCAGGTCATCTGACTTGAGCAGCAAGCTCTTTTACCCACTGAACCTTCTCAGTGGCCCCCTAGGAAAAAATTTTATAAGGATCTCTCAAGCTGTTTCCCACAGTGATTACACCGCTTTACACTCCTATCTGCAGCACTGGAGAATTCCAGCGTCTCCACATCCCCATCCCTCTTTCCTGTTCTCCCATCCTAGCCATCCTCTTCCTTATCTCTTTGTCCCTGTGATTTACATTTCCCTGGAGACTGATGATGTCAAACAGTCTCCTGTGCTCATTGGCTGCTTGCTCACTGTCTTTTGCAAATGTGTCTGTTCAAGTTTTCAGTCAATTTTTTTTGAGTTGTCTTTTTGTGTTGACTTAAGACTTCTTTATATATTTATATAAAAATATGTAACTTACATCATGTATTTTGGACAGCAGCCCTTATCATAGATGTGTTTGTCTAGGCTAGTCTTCCACATGCTTAATACTCAATTTGGTGTCCGGAAATTGCTCACTTGGATAAATTCAGATTTTTTTTCATTTTTGTTATGATTTCTCAGGCTTCTGATGTCACAGCCGAGAATTTGTTACCAAATCAAGGCTGCGAAGGGTCATCTCTATATTTTACTGTATGAGTTTCATAGATGCCCTGGTCCTGGCCTGCTTCCTGTTGACAGGAGGCGTGCGGTTGCCTTGGGATCTCATTTTCCTTCCTACTCCGGTGAGCAGCTGCCCTGCTGTGCTAGAGGCAGGGGTAGGGGTTCTGGGATGCTGCAGACATAGCAACATTACAATCAGAGTCTTGCACTACCCAGGATAGTAGCCATTTTGTCTCCCGCTATCAGAGAGAGAGAGAGAGAGAGAGAGAGAGAGAGAGAGAGAGAGAGAGAGAGAGAGAGAGGGAAGGAGGGAGAGAGAGAGAGGGAGAATGGGAGAGATGCTTGCTTTTGGTCTAAACTGCTCAGGAAGCTCACCTGATTTTGGGGTGAGCACAGAGCAGCTAGGCCCCAGAAGGAACTTACCAAACACCCCAATATATAGGTGTGAGTTTCGTTTCTCTAACTTCAGATTCCAGTTTGTGTTTCACACACATGTGTAGGTTGGTGTGTGGGTCACTAGGACTAAACACCCGACGGAAACACCATGGAGGAAAGGTTTAACTTGGCTCACCCTTCTGGAGAGACCACAGCCCGTCATGGCAGGAAAGAATGAGCGGCAAAGGGAATTTGTGTTCGCAGGCAGCAGACTGTAAGCAGGGGGTGCGGGCTGTCACCAGCAATGGGTTTCATCTTCAAAGGCCCACCCTGAGCGACCTGCTTCTGCCACCCAGGCTCCGCCTCCTAATGGTTTCACAGCCTTCAAGACAGTGCCACAGGCTGGGGTGAGGAGAGCACTCAGAACGTGAGCCTGTGGGGAGCACTCCCAGTGAACGAGAAAGATGTATTCCCACCACCAACTGCAGCCTACCTCGGTCTTCTGGAGAGCCACAGACACTGAACGATTCTATTTTTGTTTTCCTATTACTGTTAGAGCTTCATTTTGTTTTATTTCTAAAGGGTCATGTTACCTGTTTCCACTCTCTCGTGAAAGTTATCAACTCTAGAACAATCCGCAACAATGGATTCTGACTCTTGAGTATTGGTCCCCCACGAGAGGAGTACCTCAGTCATCCAGGGCATAGCTGGCCATCTTGGTAGTCACATCTGATGGAAGGGTGCTACTTGAGTGGGCAGAGACAAGAGCTGTCATTCAGTTTCCCACAGCTCTCAGTATAGCTCTGGACACAAAGAAGGCTCCCATCCAAATATTAAGAAGGGTGCTGGGGGTGAAGAACCTGTGCGTTAGAGCACATAGTGGGGGCTTGGAATTGTGTCTCAGTGGTAGAGCGCTCCTGTAGCATGCATGGCACTGTGAGTTCGATTCCCGGCACTGTATAAATGAGATGTGGTGGTGCACACCTGTAATCCCAGCACTTGGAAGGTGGAGGCAGGAGGATCAGGAACTCAAGAGCATCCACAACTACATAGAGAGTTCCAGGCCAGCCTGAGCTACATGAGACACTATCTAAAACAAAACAAAACACTGTGGTATAGACAGACGGAAGTTAACCAAACAACCCAGACTTCAATTATGTGCAAAAACCTATGCCTTTGATTATTTTCCTAAAGTTAGCTCAGGGTAATCTCTCTAGTCAAGTATACTCTGGGCTACAATAAAAGGCACCACCTCTTTGGACTTTGAACACTCAAACCTCATGTCCAGAGAGATCCATCTCACTCTCCACCTCTCCCTCTTTCAAGACTGCATCGGTGTACAGACACGTGGGAGGCGCACTGCATGGTTTCCATTCACGAACACTAAAACTGTTGAGACATTCCTTTTTTTTTCTTTTTAATGAGTCATTTGATGTCCAAAAAGCCTTTTGAATCCCATTTATAAGCCTTTAAAAACCTCATTCCTCTTGGAAACAGGAAGCCACTTTGCAAGCAGAGTAAACACAGCCAAGTCATGAAGGTGGAGGCTAGAGGCAAATTCCTCTGAGAGCCTCTACTAGGGGTGACATACCCTCACCGCTCCTGGGGGAATCTCCTTGTAGACATGACTAGTCAGAGGGGTCAAGTCCACCCATCTGATAGTGAGGATCAAAATTCACCCTCACCCCTGCTCTCCAGAGTGGCTCTCCTGAAGGGTCCCTGGATAATAAGAATTGCTAACTGAGTAAATGCCAATAACTGGAGGTTCTTCCTATGAGTCAGTCACAGTGTGGGAGAAAAATGCTGGGTCATACTGGACCCATCTCTGCGTCTCTTCACCTTACTCAGCCTCTTGACACACAACGTGTGTATGAATTGGGAGGGTTGGAGCAGGAGATCTCCAAGGTAAGGGTGTTCAGTTCTTACAAACTGTGCCTCTCTAAAGCAGATAACATTTCGGACACAGAGAGTTTACAACACATTTGACACTGTGCTCCTACTTCCCGCCCACAGCAGACATCATTAGATGATAATGATAACAATGATCGTGTTAACAATAACCTCCCCACCAGTAATGTATGAGTTCAAGGATCCTCTGGGCACCTGTGATGGTGAACACCTAATAATCCCAGCACTCAGGAAGCTGAGGCAGGAGGATCTCAAGTTCAAGTTCAGCTGAGGCTTTGTAACAAGAGTCTGTTGCAGAAACAAAGAAAGAGGGCCTAGGGAGATGGATCCGTGGGTGAAGTGCATGCAGAGCAAGCATAAGAACCTGAGTCTGTTGCCCAGAATTCATAAAAAATCCTCATGTATGACTGTAATCCCAGCATGAGGAAGACAGAGAAAGATCCCTCATGTTTGCTGGCTAGCAAGCCTCGGCTGACCTGGAAGCTCCAGGCCAGTGAGAGACTCTGTTTTGGAGAGATAGCTCAGTGGTTAAGAATTCAAACTGCTCTTCTAAAGAACCCAAGTTTGGTTCCTAACACTTCTTGTGTGGTTCATGATCACCTGTGAATCCTCCTCCAGGGGAAATCCAGCTCCCTCTGCTGGTCTCCATGGGCACCTGCACTTATGCACATATACCCACACAGATATACACACATACACATAATCAAAAAATTATAGTGTGGAATGACTTCTGAGCAATTAACACTAGAGGTTGAGCTCTGGCTTCCACACGCACACACACACACACACACACACACACACACACACATACCAATATCTTCTGTTAGGGTACTCCAGGCAGGCACTTCCAGCTGTGTGGGGCTGGTGCCTACTAGAAAACAGACCAACCCATCATCCCTGGACCACCAAATAGTGGAGGGTGTGGTGTCTGTTCCTCCACAGCAGGGATCTAGCTTAAGACTCAACCACAGAAACAGTTTAAAACAAAACGAAACATCAAGTCAATATGGTAAAGTGAAAACAAACAATGGAAAACAGGACAAAATACAATGAAAAGCAGAACTGAGTATTGCTGTGTGACCTAAGGCAGGCAACCGACTTCTCTGAATCTTAGCTTCATGACAAGAGGAAGATGAGGGCCATCTTCCCATTTGGGGGGGCCTCCCTCTGCCTTCCATGTTTACTTAGCTCATCCATGGACAGTGGTCACAATAACTACAATGTCCCTCCTTCTCTCCTTCCTCTCTGTGGTCCTGGGATTAGAACCCAGGACCTCATCTATGCCAGGCAAATGTTCTGCCATTGAGCCACACTCCAGTCTGCTGATTTCTATCTTTCTTTTGTTTTTTGTTTTGTTTTGTTGGTTTCTTGTTGTTGTTGTTGTTGTTGTTGTTGTTGTTGTTGTTGTTTTGAGACAAGGTAGATTTGGAGCCTATCCTGGAACTTGTACTTTGTAGACCAGGCTGGCCTCGAACTCACAGATATCCACTTGCCTTTGCCTTTCAAGTGCTGGGATTAAAGACTTGCAACACCACCACCCAGCTCTATCTGTCTTAATAACCTTCCCTTTCCCATTTGTTTCTGAAACGTCACTGTGTATGAATCATCACACACAGTGAAGCTGCCTGCCTTCCACTTTCCCCAAACAAAACTTATTTTTAAATTCATGGCATCTTAGTATAAAACAGAAAGACTGGGAATTGTTTCCATTTGTTCAATGAGACTGTGCCATTAGCAACACCCAAAAAACATCACAAGGTCTATAAAGTGTGTATTTTAATACTATGCATATTGACATCATATCTTCCCGGGCTTCTGAACTCAGATTCTGGAAGATTTTCTCCCTCAGATTTTACAAGGCAGGCAAATGACAGAGCCTGGATTCGAACTCTTGACCTTTGGATTCCCAGCCTGCTCTCTTAAACAGCTTTTCAATTTAGCCCCACTTAACCTTGTAAGGGAAATGAGGCAGGCGGCCACTGGCTCCTTACCAGGTGCAGAAGCCCATGCCAGGGCCACATGTGACTTCACTGAAGTCACTTGGAGAAAGCACGATGGCCTGGGGGCTCTGGGAGGAGGAGGAGGAGGAGGAGGAGGAGGAGGAGGAGGAGGAGGAGGAGGAGGAAGGTGCTCTGCCGCATACGGATGTTAATCTCCCGTGGCTAGCTGGCTCCTCTGCCTGAGAGCCACTGCCTCATCCTGGTGTTTTAAGAGGCCCTGGGGAGCTGCTGAGGAAAGAGGCGTCGACTCGGTAGAAAGTGGAAAAAGACAGATATTCCCAGGGAGACTCCTGCAGATGGTCCCCGACAGTTGCTTATTCATTCAGCAGGCAGTTATGGACGGTCCTCCGCGTGTCCGGTGATGTTCCAGACACTTGGGTAAGGACTAGGTCATCAGGGCTAGGGTAACGGGTAGATAGCATGTGGTTGAAGACTGGCTCTGCTCCTCTCAAATGGAGTGACCACAGGCACGTGACCTCCCCCCACTGAGCCTCATTTTCCTTATCTATATGTTGAGGGTAGAAATAGATAGGCGCTCAAAGGGTGGCTGTGTGACACTTGAAATGAATTCTATTAGACTCACCTGTCATCTGGTACAGTACTCACAGAAGAGGAAAGCTGAGAATATCCATTCAACACACACAGGCAGCCATTATGCCCACCCAGCATTTACTGGAGTATTCTGGATATCCAGACTCTGATCCTTCTGCTTGGGCAGCAAGTACTTTACCCATTGAACCATCTCACCAGTATCTAATACCAATGGTTACTTACCACTGTCCCACGGTGGCCCACAGATCAACTACCAATGGTTACCACTGTTTCATGGTGGCCTGCAGATCTAATTATGTCTTTAAACTTCACTCTGGGTTTTAGACACTGAGTTGGTTGTCAAGGTGTGGCCAGTCGGTTATACATAGAACTCACAGATTACCCCTGTTGCAGAGAAGATCTACTTCAGGGTTGGTGGATGGGGCTTGTGGGTTCTCGCAGATGACAGAGGAGATGAGCTGTGTGTCACCCTGTCCTGAAGGTTGTTAGGTCACTTTTTCTCTTAGTTTTCTTTCCTTGGGATCATTTAATATTGAAGTACAAAGAAGTGATCAGGATTATATGGACTAAGGACACCCAGGGGCAAGGTCTTCAGACCTCCTCCAGACTTCGACATGTACCTGCTTCCATCCTGATAAACTATGTTCTCATCTGGAGCCCTCTTGACCCAAGTGTTATGACACTGAAGTATAAAGATGATGATGATAATGATGATGATAATGATGATAGTGATGGTGCTGGTAATGATGGTAATGATGACAGTGATGATGTCTGCTGGTGATGATGGTGGTGGTGATGATGGTAGTGATGATGATGGTGGTGGTGATGATGATGGTGATGATGATGGTGTGGTGATGATGATGGTAGTGATGGTGATGATGGTGATGGTGGTGGTGGGGGTGGTGATGATGGTGGTGATGATGGTGTTGGTGATGGTGGTGATGATGGTGATGGTGGTGGTGGTGGTGATGGTGGTGGTGGTGGTGGTGGTGATGGTGGTGATGATGATGATAATGATGGTGGTGGTGGTGGTGATGGTGTGGTGATGATGATGATGTCTGCTGATGGTGATGATGATGATGGTGGTGGTGGTGGTGGTGATGGTGGTGATGGTTATGGTCATTGTCACTTACCATAAACAGGGTACCTATTAGTACAGTTTCATTTTACCCATCCCTTCCCTAGCCCTACACAGTAGACCTTAAAATTCCATGCAATAAAATAGGAAAATACAGAAATGCAAGAAAGGTGAGGTAACTATCCTGTGGCCATTCCTAGAAAGAGACAGAGCTAATTGTCAACCGTGAACTTTGCTACTAAAATCCTAACACCAGGGGTTTAGCATTGGACGGACACCCTCAGAGTCTCACATGTGTTATCTCATTTGACCACACCAATCCTTTAGGGGTCCTACTCCACAGCTGCAGATAGAGTGGTGAATGTTACACATCTACTGCAGGTCATGGATCTGAGACCTACTCAGCCATTTGACCATATAGCCCAAATTCTGAAACATTATTTTAAAATGATTTTTATGTTTTATTTTGATGGAAGTTGTGTGGGCATATATGGGTAAATGCACACATATTACACTTACTGGTGTGTTTTTATGCATGGCTCTACACCACTGGATAAGCCAGAGCTATGAATCCACCAAACTGCTAATCCCCTAAGCCCCAGGGTTCAATGTTGTCTTGGAATTGTTGGACAACACTTAGTACAACTGGTCGTGTCTTCAGATGTTGAATTCATATGAATGGCAAACTCAGTCAACATTTATATGGACCCATTTCTGAGTACTAAGCATATGCTAATAAACATCAGCTCCTCAAGGGTGCTGCTCTTCCTATGATCTTTGCCGTTTTCAGGATGTGAAAATGGAGGCAGACATGAAGTGATTCATTTAAGATCATATAGCAGCAAATTTACCTCATGCGATCTAGCCTACCGTCCTTTGCATGCCCCATTTCCTTAAGCACATGCCTAACTACTGTGAAGAAAATGCCATCATCAGTCCCCCTTACAGATATGACTCCTGAGGCCAAACAATGTTAAGAATTATGGATCTGCACGTCTGTCCTCATGAACCACATCCTGAGGGCTTTGTGGCATCTGGATGCTCCTGAGTCCCAAGACCCTTAATTAGGGTCAGAATTACTCATGTTCAATACTGCCTGTGACTCCAGTCTATTATATCAGGCTTGCTGGCACTACACCCCACATTCGGTGGAGCTTTTGAGAGGGAAGAAGTTTCTGGAAGGAACCTGCTTGCTCATCGTGGTGGAGGAGACCCAGACCCCAGCTGACCAAATCCATAAACAGATAAATGCTTGTCTGTCTCTGGGACTCACTTCCACACCCCCCTTTCTGTGATCCTGGGTCCCCGTTTCCATGGCATTTCCTGACTTCCCCGTTTTTCCCTCAGCTTGAAAGGATATGAATTCCATCCATCTCGGCTGAAATGACCATCACGATGCATAAAATATGACAGGAAGGAGTTCAGGGAGCTGCACTGATGTGGAGCGAAGCATCCAGCCTAGGGAATGGGCAGGTGGGGAGGGGGAGGTCCCTGGGGACCCTTCCGGCGGGAGCCTGCTGCAGACAGCAGTCTTGGTCATCTCCAGCCGTAACAGATGGCCACAGCCACTTCCACGCCAGTGTCCTGGAGGCACCACCACTATCAGGAGCAAACTGACACATTGCACATTGTTCATGTGGCCCCTGCCCTGCTCCTCACACTTGGCCCTTGACTCTGAATAGCTGGGGTGGGGGAAGGAGAACCATCCATTCAGGTGACAGGACAGCAGGAAAGACTTGGCTAGGATGAGGGGAAGGACTTCCTGCAAGGAAATGTTATTAAGCTCCCAGGATGAGTTATCGACAGAAGTGCTAGGGGGGAACTTCCTGAGTTTGAGAGCAAGATGGATAGTTATCCATCTGCAGAAGCTGGGCTCAGGCCAGTCTTTGCACATCCCTGACCTCTTTGGGAAGGCCTTGTATCAGCTGCGGCTGCCTGTGAGGTCATAGCTGAATGCTCCACTGTAATAGAACGCCTCTGAGACAGAAGGCTGCTTGCAATCACTTATTTTCTTATTATTTCCTTTTGTGCTATAAAATTATTACATGCTGATGGTGCACTTTGTTTATTATATTTTATTGCTGGGGCTGAGACTTGAACCCAAAACCTAATGCTGGCCAAGCACATCCTCCATCCCTGAACTATGCCTGTTCCTTTATAAATGTGAAGAATCTCAATAATATTAACAAAGGAAAGGTCGACAAAAGAAACCATTTCTTCTCCCTGCAAAACCTGCCCATAGATGATGACTGTTGAGATTCTGGGGGTGGGGGTATTTTATTTACTTATTTTTATTCCTTTAAAATTTTAATTAAAATATAATTAGACCACTTCTTCCCTTCCCTTTCCTTCTTCCAGGCCCTCCCATGCCACCCTGTCACTCCCTTTCAAATTGATGACCTCTTTTATTATTATTATTATTATTATTATTATTATTATTATTATTATTACGTACATATATAAACACATAAATACAACCTGCTGAGTTCATTTGGCGTGGCTTGTGTGTGCATGATTTCAGAGCTGACCACTTGGCACTGCCTAATCAATTACAGGGTTCATCGTGGGAATGGGCTTGTTCTCCCTCTCTGCAATCATTAGTTGCCTGCATTCTTTATCCAGTGTGACACTATGTGAGGTTTGCCCTGGCCATCTTAGCAAGTCATTTGATGTCATTGTCCAGTTCTTGATTATAGCTTCCTTGTCATTTCTAGAAGGCACAGTCTCAGAGCAGACTTCCTGGTCCTCTGGCTCTTACAATCTTTCTATCTCCTTCTCCGTAATACTCCCTGAGACTTAGAAGTAAGGGTTGTGTTGTAGATGCATCCGTTGAGGCTGGACACATCACCATCAGTTAACCTCTGCATTATGACCTGTTGCGGGTTCTCTGTAATGGTTTCCATTTGCTGCGAAGAAGAGAAAGCTTCTCTGGTGAAGGGTGAGACCGCCACACTGATCTCTAGATGTAAGGATGCATTTTAGAAAGTATTTAGGAATTATGCTGGTCTAGCGAGTTTTCAGGAGTAGAGTCTCTGCTAAAATAGAAGACCTCACCAGCCCTGGGTAGCGGGCTGGGTTCCCAGTACCAGGTGTGATTTCCCTCCTGTCGAGCAGGCCTCAAGTACAAATTAGAGAGCTGTTGGTTACTGTCAAGTTGTGAGCGCCACTGGTGCATTTTTAGGAGAATCCTGCCATGCTGGTCATTGTTGTGGTTCATAGACAGCCCAGCTGGAAAGGACTGTGGTTGTTTCTCTCTTTTGGGAGCTGCACAGTACTTTCAGAGTCCATGGAAGCCAGACCATCAGAAGGAGGTTTTCAGGTCAGCTCCAGTCCTGTGTCTGACGTGTGTGGTGTCTTCAGCAACAGGGGCCCACCCTCAACCTCTGAGAGGAGGCCGAGGGCAACAACGAGAACCTATATTGTTTGGGGAGTCCCCTGGACTACCCTGGCCACAACTCAAAGTTTCTCATACCTGGTCAGAGGTTTTTGTTAGTCTATGGCTCTTGCAGGATGCCATGCAAGACCAAGTAGCGAAACGCTCTCTCTCTCTCTCTCTCTCTCTCTCTCTCTATATATATATATATATATATATATATATATATATATATATATATATATACACACACACACATATGTACACATATATGTATATATAATGCAGAACATATATTACACATAGAATATGTATTACATATAGAATATATATATTATGTAATATGAAATAATATGATTACTTGAGGCTTTGCCAAGCATCTTTTTGTGTTATTTGTCCTCCCTTCCTCTCCTTCTGTGTTGACCTTCCTCCGCCTCCCTAATTAAAGACACCCCCCTCCACTCCCCATTTTTCCCATTTCCCCCTTTTATATCAGCTGTGTCTCGGCATTCTCCTCTCTAGCTCCACATCCTGCGGTCCCTTTTTACTTTCCTGATTCCTGTGGTTACTCCAGGTTGTATGCTCACACTTGAAGATTTGGAGCTAGGAACCACAGATAGAGAGAGAACACTCGCCAGTGTCTTTCTGGGTCTGGGTTACCTCACTCAATACAACACTTTCTAGTTCTTTTTCTTTAATGCAGAATAGTATTCCATTGTGCATATGTACCAATTTTTCATTATTCATTCACTCATCAGTTGCAGGACACTTATGTTATTTCCAATATCTGCAATGCACATATGTGTAAAAATCCTCAATAAAATATTAGCAAACTGAATACAGAAATACATGGATACAATCATCCACAGTGATCAGGTTTGCTCTACATAAAACATTTTTGTTTTAATCGTTAACTAAAGCAATTTGTGTGCGATTTAGAAAATTAAGAAATGAATGAAATTCATAACATAAATATGCTTATTATTTTTTTAAAGTTCAACAGAGTTAAAGGTGACTTAAAAGTGACTTTGGTGGGTGTATCGGCATTCTGTTATAACAGCAAACTATGTGAGGCGAACTCCTTGTGAATAAGGTTAATTCAGTTCAGTGTTGGAGGCTCAGGGTTTCAGGCTGTTTCCATTAGTTTGGGCTTTGGCTGGGGGGAACAGCTGAAGGAGCAAATGGCCAAGTGACAGAGTGAGGGTATCAGTTACTTCCACTCTGCTGTGACAAAATGGCCAACAGGAACCACTTTGAAGGGCACAGTTTATTTCGGCTCACCATTTCAGGGGCTTTCAGTCCATCACGGCAGGGAAGGTGTGTGTCAGTGGCCGTTCACACTATAGCACACAGGAAGCAGAGGGAACTGGACTAGACCAAGGAGGAATCTACTCTTCAAAGTGATGTACTTCCTCCAGCCAGGCTCCACCTCTGTGTAGCACAGACTGGCCCCCCTCCTTCCGCAGGATCTTGACTGCTGAGATCCTAGGTGTGGGCTACTGTGTCCGAATTCTCAGTTCAGTCTCTATGGTAACACACTCAGGTGGCCACTCTTATTATGTCCATCTTCAGTTGGGGAAACTGAGGCTTCTGGGGGTCACATTACTCACAGCTGGTAGGAGATAGGTTCACATTACCGTTGGAAGAGAATCTATGACTGGAACTTTACTAGACAAGCATAATTCCTAAGTACACTCCAAAATTCATCCTTAGACCCACAGATACGTGTATCTCTCCCATCTCATCCAAGACACACTCAGAGACATTTGTTTCCATGGCGATTCTAAATCCAGTGAAGTCGATGATGAAAATTAATCATCACTCTATTGGTCTATTTTTTATCTTCTATATATTCATTTATCAGTGCACTCTCCACCCATCTTCTCATTCATTCATGCATCTATCCATCCAGCATTGAGCCATCTATCAATCTATCTGTGCATGCATGCATGCATACCTCTTGCATCCATGCCACTATGCCTGCATGGGTGCTTCCATTCCATCAGTGTGCCCACCCATCCATCCATGCATCCATGCATCCATGCATCCATCCATCTATCTATCTATCTATCTATCTATCTATCTATCTATCTATCTATCTATCTATTCATCCATCTACTTATTTATTTATTTATTTATAATGTGGCTTCTGGGGATCTAACTCAGGTCCCCATGCTTACAAGGTAAGTGCTTTAGCAACCAAGGCATTTCCCCAGCCTGTATCAGGTTCTTTACACACATAGAGACAGTGGTTGGACTTTCCATTGCCACAGGCAGAAAGACCGGGGTCCCCCGCTCTCAGTCATCACTCTCCTCCCGGAAGAGCCTTCCCAGTCCATTTCTTTGAGAATGCCCAGTTTTAAAGATCTTGCCTGGCTCACGAAGAGCTTAAAGCCCCTTCTAAAGCCCGAAGGAGAGACCAGCATCCCCTCTTCTTTGGTGGTGCATTCATAAACAGATGCAAGACAGGAAATAGATACCCTCTGCCCCTGCTCTGGGGTGTCTGTGGATAGAACAAAGAGCCAGGTTCTATGCCCGGGCCAGTGGAGCCTGTAACATGATTGCTGCCTGATGGCAGCGGAATGGATTCAAGGCCCTGGTCCATCTGGTTTGTGTATCGTGAACGAGCTGTTAAAGTGTCAGGACTTAACTTCTCTGAATTTGAGGAAGTCTCCCGAGGTTTTATTGAGCAGTTAAGATGGGTGTAAACCTCACTGGCGACCAGCTTTTCGTATATGCACTCAGAAAGAGGCATGGTTCATGGGATGGGGAAGTACAGGGGGTCTGAAAACCAGGTTACACCTTTAGTCTAACCGAAGAGTTGGGACCTGGCACCCACACTACACTGAGCACACCTTGTGCTCAGCATCTCCTCGGGGACATCTGGACGAGGCGACCTCACTGGGTCACAGGGCTGTTTGGACACAAATGATAATGAAAGCGGTCAAGTTGTAGACCAATGGGAGGTGTGGTCATTAGCTTCTTTTTATTCTTTTTAAACCTATTTTTTGAATTATTTTATATTTTAAATTAGTTTAAAAATGTTTAAAATATTTTTATTACTATCTTTTATATTTATGGTTTTTGTTTGTTTGTTTGTTTGTTTTTTCCGTGGAAAGATCCAGAGTGACAATAGGGACTCTGTCTCCTGCTTTTGCTCTTCTTTGCTCCTGGTCAGAATGAGACAGAACTTCTGCGTGGTGACCAGGAGATCAGAGCATGGCTCTGGCCCGTGAGCTCTCAGGGTCTGCCTATCTGCTTCCTCCTGATGTTAAGGTCGCAAACACACGCCACAACGCCTGGCTTTTTTCTTGGAGTCTGGAGATCTGGATTCAGGTCCTCATGCTTATCCACAGCGCCATCTTTCCAGCCCCACATTACATCTTGAACTTGTGCAGACCTGTGGGACTGTTTTGACCAACAGTGATGTCATATGATTTCCAAAACCAGTACTTGATATCAGCTTGATTTCCTCCCTGTTCTGGGCAGGTTGCTTGCTCCTAGAGCCTGGTGGCCATATTGTGAGGAAGTCCAAAGTTGCCTGTGCAGGGAGATCATGTGGCCACGCTGGCCAACATCCTAGCTTCGATCACAGCCAGTGGTCTGCAACAAGTACCTCACGTGTGAGCGGAGACTCTTCCAGACGACTCTAACTCCCAGCCACTGGCACAACCTCAGCTGTCACACCCCCCAGCAGAAGTCCCAGATATTGTGGGGCAAAGATAAGCTGTTCCCACTACCCCCTTTCCAAATTCTCAACCCATCGAATGAGGGAGCAGAAAGGAATGGTTCTTTTACCTCACTACGTCTTGGGTCCGTTTATTAGGAACCAGTAGTAACCGGAACACTTACTGTTATTGTTGTTGCTAATGGCAGTGAGATATTATTTATCTCAACACAAATTATCAATGACGTCTCCCAACAGCATAGAAAAGTTATTGAATTTATTCAGAAAACTGTTTCCTTGTCTTTATTTGTTCTTTCTCTTTGCTTCCACCCCTCCCTCCTCCCCTCCCCCTCCCTCCTTCTCTCTCCCCCTCCCTCCTTCCCTTCCTCCTCTTCCTCCTCCTTCCTCTCCTCCTCCTCTTTTGGATCTCACATAGCCCAGGATGGCCTCACACTATGTACCTGAGGATGGCTTTGAATTTCTAATCCTCCTGTCTCCATCTCCAGAGTGCTGAGGTCACAGGCATACCCACCATGCTCAGATTTATTCAGGGCATGGGAGTTACCCTAGAACTTGCCCATGGCAGGCAAGCACTCTACCAACTGAGCTCCACCTTCTACCCACCCTACCTAAAAAGACATTCTGCTTTGCGTCCTCTGTGACTGTAGTTGTCTCTCTGTGTCATCGGTGCACACGTGTGGGTGGAGATATTAATTTATCTTCCTAAATTATTTTAGTCAGGACCCAAACACAAAGGCTCCTAGAAGCAGGAGAGTGCTTGAGGCTCCACTTCATTTTTTGTCACTGAGGGCTCCGTTCCAGACTGCCCAGTGTTGCCCAGCATCAGGGTTGCTATGGGAACCAGAGCCCTCTCCTATGAAAAAGCCAAAGTGCTGCCTTGACCACTTGAAAGCTTAGCCGATGGGGTCTGCTGCTCTGAGCCCACAGTCAGCCCAGCCTGCTGAAAAGCCTCTGCTGGACACTATTGCTTTCAAGACAGAGGGTTGGATGCTTTGCGGGCCTGGGAGGTCCTTGGGGGATCCAGTTTCAGCCGCTCCTAAAATACCCCTCCCTGCCCTGGCCACCTTTCAGTTCCTTGGATGCCACAGACACACAGACAGCTGACCTGCAACCGTGCCCTTCTTCTACCTGGGTTGCCTGCCTGTTGCGCCTCCATCCCCACCCCACCCCACCCCAGCTGTGACCTTCTGAGCCTCCTGTTGACCGTACTGGCTTTTCCTACTGCAGGTGCTCAGAGTCCCTTATCCTACTGTCTTCCAAGTTCACTAACATGCCTTGAGCTTTAGGTTGAGGTGTGCTGTCTCCACAAGGGCCGGGAAATGAGTTGCTCTCTCCACCCCAGTCTCCCTGTGAAGATCTCAACACCCTGCAGGTGATGAATTTGTGTGGAATAAATGATAGAATGCACAATGTCAGCCATTTTTGATGCTTTATCTTCCGAGGGCAACTGTGTAAACAGTAGAACATTCCTTGAGGAAAGACAGGACAAAACAGAACTCTAGAACAGGATGTGCTGATTTCAACCCACTGCTTCCCTGGTCTTTATCTTCCGTAGGAGGCTGTGTGCAGACACAATTCTGGGTGAGATCCTCCAGACTCGCGTTCTGATTTAGTTATTTATGATACTTTGACCCTGGATAAAGGACCTAATCTTCTATTCCTCATCGGTAAAATGGGGACAATTGTGGTCTGGCTTCACAGGGCCATTTCTGAGCTGTGGCTGCTAACACGTGGGTGCCACTGATACCCGAGTCTACCTCCCAACAAGGCCTGTGAGTCCGTGGTTGTTACTTATCTTAGGGAAACCTCTACTTTGCTGGTTGTTGTCTCCCCAATCCAGGCTCTACCCAGGCTGCTGTTTCTCCAGTCCAGGGCTCTGCCTAGGTGGTTGTACAAAGCCAACCCTGGCCCTGTTTTGTGACAAATGGTTGCCTGGTCTCCCTTTGTGCTTGCTCTTCTGGATTATAGACCTTCCTACACAGGAGAAAAGCTTTGGACAGGGACCTATGGAGAATGCACCATGTCTGTAGGGGGCCTGTTGGTTCAGTGGCTGGGGAATAGTACCCTCTTGCGAGCAGTCACTTTCCATGAAGATGAATGGCAATCCATTGTTGTCAGGGATCTCATAGAGAGTGATCAGGACACAGGACATAGGAATGTCAGGTAGAGAAAACAAAATGACCGAATTCACCTTTGGAACGCCTGAGAACAGCTTAGGTTGGCACAGGGCTTTGTAGGAGGGCAAGTTTTCCACTGTGTGTCTGGAAAACTAGAAGGGAAGGTACCCTACTGCCTCCTGAAAGTGACCCAGAGTCTTGTCATAGCTGAAATTGTAGAAGATCAGCCCTTGAAGGGAATATTGGGACCCCAGCCACTTCCTTTTCTGCTTCTCAACACTCTGATTAACAAGTCTTCTCTACGACATGCTCTTGCCATGAAGTCCTGAGTCACCATGGACCCAAAGCCACAGGGCCTATGGCCATGCACCAAGAACTCTGAAACCAGCATCCTTTTAAGTGTATTTTGGGGATTTGGGCACAATAATGGAAAGCTGATGACTGCAGAACACTAGAGGTGCTAAGTTCATCCGTGGTGAGAAGATGATGATGGTGATGATGATGGTGGTGATGGTGAGGATGATGGTGATCTTGATGACAGTGATGGTGGTGATGATGATGTTGATGTTGATGGTGGTGAAGATGATAATGGTGGTGGGCTTGATGACAGTGATGATGGTGATGTTGATGGTGATGTTGATGGTGGTGGTGATGATGAGGTGGTGATGGTGATGGTGAGGATGATGGTAGTGATGATGATAATGGTGGTGTTCTTGATGACAGTGATGGTGATGATGATGATGGTGATTTTGATGGTGGTGGTGATGGTGGTGATGGTGATGGTGGTGGTGGTGGTGGTGATGGTGATGGTGGTGATGGTGATGATGATGGTGGTGATGATGACAGTAATAATGCTGGTTGTGATGGTGATGTTGGTGGTGATGGTGGTGATGGTAACAATAGTGGTGATACTGAATCTGATAATAGTGATAGTCATGATGGTAATGATAATGTTTATGGTGATGTGGAGAGTGGTGATGGTGATAATGAATGATAATTATGATGGACCAAGAAGATACCTTGCTCTTGGCAAAATCAATCCCTGGCCATCTGTCACTGGCTGCTGTAATGCAGAGATGCACCGCAGGATCATTTTTGTCACAGCCATCAATAACAAAAGGAGGCCCTCACTGGGATGATCAGGGGGAGGCTGGAGCTGACAGAATTGGTCCTCCCATCCTGAAGGAGGTGCTGGGCAGCACACTATGGTATCCACTACAGATGTTATTCTTGCTGACAAACCAGGAGACTGAGGCATGGGGTTCAGAGTTTGGGGAGTGTTTGTAGGCTTCAGATTGCAGAGGCTTGGATTCAAATCAGTTTTGGACTTGGAGCTCGCCAGAAGACAAACCAGAGGAGTGTATTTACCCAGTCTATGGTACAGCAGAGAATATAAAGTGGGGATGGAGAGAGAGAGAGAGAGAGAGAGAGAGAGAGAGAGAGAGAGAGAGAGAGAGAAGAGAGAGAACACAGATAACCACATCAGACCAGAAGAGACATTTAGAAAATAAGATTTGCTTCTGCCATTAAAATAATTAGCTGGTTAGGAAAGGTCACCCACCCCCCTGCCCCAGGATGCTGAGGCCAACATTTACCCCTTCTCCTCAGTGGCCATCCTTCCCTCCCTCCAAACACACATTCAGAATGAGCTGTGGTTAAGTACTTCTTCGAGTCTTGGAATCTGAAAGACTTGGCTGTGAAGCTTTTTGTTTGCCCTTTGGAGCTGTGTGGGCAGATAATGTGCCTTTCCTGGCTTTCCGTGTCTTTATCAATTAAAGGAGGGTGTTGACCGTGTCTGCCTCCGGCTGTTGATGGGATTCGCAGAGATAAAGTCTTGAAAATCCCTAACACATTAGCCGGAGCAAAGGCTTCAAAGTCCCTGGCACATTAGCAGGTGCCTAACAGTGTTTAATTATTCGTGGTATCCATACCCTCAAAGCTTTTCTCTTTTCCAAGTCTGAGCTCTTGAAGAGTGGTCAGCATCTTCTCTCTGAGGAGCAGCTTGTATCATCTTTGTGGACCCAGAGGTTGTTTCGGCTGCAATCATCTTCATACACACAACCGGCATTCTAGAGACCCAAACGACTGATCCACGAATGCCCAATTTGTTGGAGCGCTGTCTGAAATCATGGGGGGGGGGACGGGACCAAAAAACACCTTTGCCCTCACCACAACCATTGGCTTCCTTTGAAGACTTGAACCACCGGGGAGTCCTTCAGCCTTAAACTCATCAGGTTTCCACTCCTCAGACTGGCGCCTTCATGGTTCTCGATTGACTCGTGGTGGCTGACACTAAGGTTAGACCCCGAGCCCCAGGAAGTGTAGACACCTGCCGGGGAGGGGCTTCCAACACAAACTGAACACTGTTATGGCTAAAATCAGTTCATCCCGCTGAAAGCCTGTGAGAGAAGGAAAGAGAGATGGAAGGGTAGAAAGAGGGAGGAGAGAAGAGAAGAACACCAGTTTCTTGGATGGACAGGAGCTCATCTGGAGTTGTGTCTTTCTAACTGTGTGATCCTAGGCAAAGCATTGACTCCTTCCAAACCTCAGCCCCTTATCCACAAGGTAAAGATAAAACCGTGCACCTTAGGAACGTTCTATAAGAAATAGCAATGAGACTGCTGGAACATAGTAGGTCCTCAATGATGCTTTTATCTTCATTAATCAATTTTTAAAGATTTATTTTTTTAATTCTGGGTTTGTGGGGGGCTATGCACACATTTTAAAAGATTTATTTTTATTGATTTATTTTTAAATTCTGTTGGGGTGGGTGTGCACACACAAGCACAGGTAGCTAAGGAGGTCAGAAGAGGGCGCTGGACCCCCCATCACTGGGTTGCATGTGGTTGTGAGCCATCCAACATGGGTGTCTGGAACTGCTGGCTGGCTGATTTCATGTCAACTTGACACGAGCTAGAGTCACTGGAAGAGAGGAAGCCTCAATTGAGAAAATGCCTCCCTAAGATCAGGCAAGTGCAGGAGTCCTCCTAAAGAAAGGGAAGAGACATTGTAACAGCCAGGGGAATCAAGGTCATGATGGAGGAACCCACAGAGACAGCTGATCTGAGCACATGGGAGCTCATAGACTCCCGACCAACAGCTAGGGAGCCTGCATGGGACTGATCTAGGCTCTCTGCATGTGTGTAACAATTGTGTATCTTGGTTTGTTTGTAAAGGGTCCTAGTAGTGAGATCAGGACCTGTCCTTGGCGCTTAGCTGGCTTTGGGGAACCTGTCCCCCATGCCAGATTACCTTATCTAGCCTTTATGCAAGAGGAGAAGCTTGGTCCTGCCTCAACTTGGTGTGCCATGCTTTGTTCAAGGCCATGGGAGGTCTGCCCCTTTCTGAATGGAGACTGTGGAGGAGTGGATGGGGAGGGGGGTATTTGGGAGTAGGGGTAGAGAACAGGAGGAGAGAAGAGATGGGAAACTGTGGTCAGTATGTAAAATAGGTGAAAAAAGTGTTAATTAAAAAAAAATAATAAGAAAGAGTTAAATCTAAAAAAAAAAAAAATCAGGCTTTAGTCAAGCCTGTAGGACATTTTCCTCATTAATGATTGATGGGGGAGGGCCCAGCCCATGGTGGGTGGCACTTTCCCTGGGCTGGTTGTCCTGGGTTCTATAAGAAAGCAGTCTGAGCAAGCCATGGAGAGCAAGCCAGTAAGCAGCTCCCCTCCATGGCCTCTGCATCAGCTCCTGTCTCCAGGTTGCTGTCCTGACTTCCTTTGATGATGAACACTGATGTGGAAGTGTAAGGCAAATAAAACCCTTTCCTCTCCATGTTGCTTTGGTTATGGTGTTTATCACAGCAATAGTAACGTTAAGACAGGAACCATACTCAGGTCCTCTGAAAGAGTAGTATGAACCACTGAGCCATCTCACCAGCTTCTAATCATCTTTAAAAAAAAAAATACTAGCCTCAGTTAATAGAGAGAAGGTCACTTGAGACCAGTTTCTCTACACCATACTATCCACATGATGAGATGCAGTACACAGTGGTCCTTGTTCAAAAACAAAGGCGAAAGCAAAACCAAGAACCAAAACCAAAAACAACAACAAAATACACACACACACACACACACAAAAAAAAACAAAAACAAACAAAAAAAAAACCAAAGCAGCTGAAACCATGCATAAAGAAATGGTGATGGGCAGGTGTTTCACACACACCCCTTCTGCTCACTCCAAGCTGTCATTGCTTGTAGAGCACCCAGATAAAGTCACTAGAAGTTTGAAGGTGGCAGTACTAGATTGTCAGTTGGGGGAAGGAGCCCTCTGGCCACAGGCTCTGTTCTTGCTGAGGCTGAATGAGCTGGCAGGAGGGTTCCCCATGACTCTCTAGCACTTTCTTACTGCCCTGGAAACCCACCTTCGGCTCCTATGATGCAAATGTGACATCTTTGATTTCCACACCCCTCCAGGCTTCCTGCCAGTCACCTCTATTCCTTTACCCCTCCTCTACTCCTTCAGAAATGTTTATAGTCATATATTGGGGAATATAGAAAAGGGAAGATGGGCAGAAAAAATGGACCATAGCTAGTCTGTGTCTCAAGTCCATCAGAATGTAACATTCAAGTAGGATTCTAGATCAGCCCATTTGTGGACTGGCCCTGAGCATTGACGATGACCATTCTCTTGCACACGTGAACTCATCTCAGTGCCCACCCTTCTAACCCCACACAGACCCACACTAACACCACACTCAGTGCCCATGGCCTCTAACCCACCTCTGCTCTTTTCAGACAAAAAGCCCCAAGAATGGCACATTCCCCCTGACTCCTGAAGTAAAACAGATGCTTGTGGACCGGCGTGTGATTGACATGGCGTATCGGCTGGTTCCATTTCAATTAATGCGGAGAGGGATCGTTAACTCGGATCAAATTCATTTCAAATATGTTCATCTCTCCCTGCTCCCCGTGGAGAGGGCTATATGGATGGGGTGCGGGAAGGGGGAGGGGGACCAGACAGCACGATTTAATTTTTCAAGTAACACCGTTCAAATAAAAATACGTTTGTTCCAATGAGATTGTCCTGAAACAGCGTTTGCATTGATGGCTCTGGGGGTAATTCTATTAGCTGGAGCCTATTTTTCATCGAGAGTCAGAGGGGAAAAAAAGGGGGTGAGAGAGTGGGGAGGGAAGGATGGAGAGCTGGATGCGCCCTTATGTAGCTACACACACTAGACATGTTAACCCATTTTAGCTTGGTTTTTGCTCCTAAAGTCATTAAGCGTCCTGTTGCCTGCCGCTAGACTGAGGGGGAACTGTGTGGGCTCCAGCGTTCAGTGGAGCACACAAACCACATGCCCGCTGGTACTCAGGAGGCTGGAAATCATACGGGGTCTAAGACGCAGATTTCTGCACTGTTCCCCGAGAGCAGACCAGCTAGCAAGTGAAGGAAGAGTGTGTACCTGCACATGCAACCCCAGAATATACGCACACCGGAGCATCCTGCGTAGTCTAACATGGCCGCGTATGTGCGGCAATACAGTGGTGTATTCTGAGAAATGTGCTATTTGTGCAGTTTTTGTCGTGGGCATCAGTGAGTGATCTTATGTCATCAAAAGTATGGCCGGCTGAAAAGGGGAAGTGGACTCAGAGCTACATTCCTTACCAAGAACCTACTTGCGACTGATACGTGCTGGGAAAGGGAAAATCAGTTTTTGGACAATGGAGTGTCACTGGCTTTATCAATCACATTCCAGGGCAGGCCCTGTACCCAGGAGGAATTGGCCAACACAAAGTGGACTCCATGTTTTGTGGTGGGACTTTTTTTATTTTTGTTTTATTTTGGCACTTTGGGGGCATGTTTTAAATTTGGCATTTTTGTCTTATTGGTATTTTGTTTGTTTTGACTTTCTTTTTTTGTTTTGGGGTGGTTGAGAGAAAGAAAGAGAGAGACAGAGAGAAAGAGAGAGAGAACATGAACTTGGGTGGGGAGGACCTGGGAGGAGTTGTGGGATGAGGAAAAACATAATCAAAATACATTGCATGAAAATATTTTTATATGGAAAAAAAATGTATGGCCTCCTTCATGCCAGGGCTCTGTGGGACGACCCTGGTACAGGTGGCCCATTGCCCAAATATTAATAAATGGTTGGTGCCACGGCTATCTGTTGGACATGGTGGTCCTCATTTCTTGATAGGCTGAGGCAGGAGGATTGCCCGAGTTCAAGGCCATCCAGAGGTTTTTGTTGTTGTTGTTGTTTGTTTTTTAAAAAAGCCACCTCTTCATGAGATAGTATGTATATGAATGCCAATTCCCATTTATATATACAAACAAGGATATATATATATAGATATATAGATATATATATATATTAGACATACTGTATGCATACCTGTGTGTACTCACATATATGCTCACCATGTATGCAGGCACTTGTATTCAACATACATGAACATCTATCTACATATGCATGCACTATATATGTGCACACATGTACATGTACATAGAATGCATAGTCAGCTCTGGATAAGATTACATATGTATGTATACTCACGCCTACATGCAGGTCAGCAGTTTAAAATGACCAAACACTCAGAGGCTGAGATAGGATGGTCATTGTGAGTTTAAGGCTTGCCTGGGTTTCCTAGTAAGTTCGGGGCAAGCCTGGGCTATAGCATGAGCTCCTATCTCACACAAACAAGCAAACCAATAAAAGACATTTGAAACGGCCACTGTGTCCTGGGTACACACGAGCTGCCTGAGGTTCCACTCTCAGACCCGGATTCCTTGTGAGACAAGGAAGCAGAGACCAACGGGCGATGGCAATGGACTCAGGATAGTCATTAGCAAGAACAGGTGCTAGGGCACAGGATCAACCCCAGGCCTGGTTCGAACCTGAGATGTGGTTCTTAGCGGCTTTGGTGTTTGTCAATAACAGGCCTCAGGAGGTCTCAGGAGGTAACTGTGGTAGTATTGTGTTCCCCAAAATATTGTGTACCCTAATAAACTTATCTGGGGTCAGAGAACAGAAAAGCCACTAGATACTTAGGATAGGCAGTGGTAGCACACGCCTTTAATCCTAGCATTCCAGAGGCAGAAATCCATCTGTTCAAGGATACAGCCAAGCATGGTGACTCACTCCTTTAATCCCAGAAAGCCAGCCTTTAATCCCAGGGAGTGGTGGCAAAAACAGAAAGATATGTAAGGCGTGAAGACCAGAAACTAGAAGCATTTGGCTGGTTAAGCTTTCAGGCTTCTAGCAGCAGTTCAGCTGAGACCCATTCTGGATGAGGACTCAAAGGCCTCCAGTCTGAGGAAACAAGACCAGGTGAGGATCCGGCGAGGTGAGGAAGCTGTGGCTTGTTCTGGTTCTCTGACCTGCCAGCACTCACCCCAATAACTGGCCACAGGTTTGATTTTATTACTAAGAACTTTTAAGATTCCTACTACAGCTTCCTGTGTTCTCTGTTTCCTTCTAGTCTGCGGAATGGAAGCTCCCCGGTCCTCCCTGGAGTCTCCACCCAGGGTGCACTTGTGACTTCCTTGTTCACACCAGGCAGTTCCCCAGTGTGTGCACTCCTGGTGCCCCCTTCCTGTAGCCCGCACAGCTCCTATCATAGCTTGGTTACTTCGGCTCAGCTTGAAGTGGGGGCTCCAGGTGCGCAGATTTCGGTCCATGGTTCAGCAGGAACGATGGGAGGCATACGGAACCCTTATAAGATTCCTTCACCTCTCCCCCTGGCCCTAGCCACATTCGGTCTTGGAGTTATTAGATACGTAGATTGACATGAGGCTGGAGGTTAACTAGTGACACAGCTGCCTGAGAGTCACTCACGGCTCTGTCCGTATCCCCAACAAAGTCACTGGTCCACCATCAGATGGAATTCTTTCTTTGGTTGGCTTGTGATGTCTGGGTGAAGACTTTTGTGAGTCTAGGACCCCATGTGTGTGAGAGAGTATGTGGGAGCGTTCCCGTAGATGCCAGGAGACAACATAGGGTGTCATTTCTCAGACTCTGCCCACCATTGTTTTTTGAAACAGAGTGTTACACTGGGACCTGAGGTTCACCAATTAGACTGGGCTGGCTGACCAGAGCGTCTCATGGATCCTCCCGTTTCCACCTCCCCCACGCTGGGATTACACATTTGAGCCACCACCCTGTCCATCTTGTAACATGGGTGCTAGAAATGTAAAATCAGGTCATCGTGCTTGCAAGAAAAGTGCTCTATAGATTGAACCATATTCTTAGCCCCACCCCAACACACTTTTATTTCCAGCCCAATAAAATGGGAAATCAACATCCATCTCTCCCAGGGAAGCCTGTCTGGAGTGTTGCTGATTTGCTTGTGAATGTCACTGTCCCATTTTTTTTTTTTTTATTCTGGTTCCACAAGGGCTTTTTTCCAGCTGTCTCCCAAGTACAGCTTGGGTGACTCAAGCTCTCACGTAAGGACAGCAACGAGGCTACGGACATCTGGACCAGGAACCAGAGCCTCAAGATGTCGTGGGTTACACGCAGAGGCAGTAATAGCCTCTGCAGGATGTGTCCAGAGATGGGACCACCCAGAATGACAGAAGTGACCCAGGTGGAAGAGTTTTCATGGCAGAAAGAGGAGCAGGGCTCCATACAGAAGTCACCAGAAGCATCAGGCTATGTTGAAAGTCTCCGTTTGGCAGTTTAGAAACAGGTGTTTCGTGTTTGTGTCTCCCTTTTGAACAGTGAACCAAATATTATGTTGGCACAGAGAGGTTCTGGGGGAGGAGGTGATCTCTCTTTCTGAAGTCCTACTATGTGCTTACTGAAGAGTTACTCAGCCTAGTGAGTTAAAGCTCTCTGTACACGTGGAAGCCATCAGAGATTAGATCAAGATGATACCCAAGTAACTCCACTAGCCCGGGGAGTCTGGACAGAAACATTTTCCAGAACCTTCCAGATTGGTTAGTTTCACAACAGTTTTCCAAGGTCAATGTTATTTTCATCCATCCATTAGAGATGAGGCAACTCAGGCTCAGAGTGGCCAAGGAGCCAAGCCAAGGCCACACAGCTAGTACGTGGCAAAGCCAGGCTGTGTGCCTGGGACATCTCAACCCAAATTGGTTACTTTCTACTACCAAGGCAGCCAGGACAAGCTGGCCCCATCCCAGTGTCTCTCAGTCACGTACACCTGGTAACGATCAATGCCACCAGAGTCCAGGTGGCCTCCATCCAAAGATTCGTCCCAGAGGGACGGACTCTAGGGGTCCTTCATTGTACAATCATAAAAGACCACTGAAAGTTGAAACAGGAGCCTGGGAATGCAGCTCAGCCCAACAGTGTTTGCCTAACATGCATGAAGCCCTGAGTCCTGGTCCTAGCTGAGTGTGGGGTACATCCTGTAATTCCTGCACCCCGATGGCAGAGGCAAGAGGATCAGGAGTTCAAAGTCATCTCAGCTACAAAGCAAGTTCGAGGATAGCTTGCACTGGAGGCCCTGTGTCAAAAATAAAATAAAACAAAAGACTCTTGTAAAAAAGATGGAGGCCAGGTCAGGGCACAGTGGCATAGGAACCCATTACTGGTATTTACACTGTCTTTTTTTTTTTTTTTTTAATCCAATGGCTTGCTGGGACTTTCCTCAAGATCATCTGGAGGTGTGATTCCTGGAGACAGGAAGTGTACCATTTCCTTTGAGGAGGCTTGGGCTTCTGATGGGGAAAAGGGACCGCTTGGGTCTCCTGTTTCTCGCAGCTTTCCTTAGCTGTCGGGTGACCTCCAGACATACTTCAAACCTTGGCCAGCAAACACAGGGAGGAGTAGTCTGTCCAGCAAGGGTCAGCCAGATGGCCCCGCTATATCCACCAGGCTGACCCAGGCTCGCTTTCGACCTGTGATGACTGAGCCATCTGTCCCCTCCCCCTGGGCAAAGTGTTGATGTTGTGTGGAACATGGCAGGTGGCTGGAGGTGAGGTGACAGTGCCGAGGTCACCGGGCGGCCAACTTCAAACCAGAGGCCAGGGCTTCGGTAAACAACTGGGGGAAAACCCTGTCCAAGTTACACAAACTGCAGAAGTGAGAGGTAGGTGGACAGGTGACAGATCAGGATGAGAGAAGGCCTTGGGACACCCAGTGGGTGTGAGGTGAGGGTTAACCCTGTCTTCACTGTCGGCTTCTGGGTGCACAGCAATTCCCCAAGTGATCACACATGGAAAAAAAAAAAAAAACCCTGTAGGACTGGAGGCAATTAAAACACCAGAATATACTAATAGTGAGACACAGCTCACAGACCCACCAAAGTGACCCCTGGGTGTATTAACACAGGTATCCTGATTGCAACCAAGGAGACAGCGTGGTTCCCTCAAAGCTTTAACTGAGAATAGTATATCATCCTGTATTCTAGTTGCTGGGGCTACTATTATTGAAAAAAAAAAGTGGATTTAAAAAAGAAAGCCAGAAAAAACAAACATGTTCTCATGGAGTTTTCAAAGTACTAGAAATCGATTTAATGGAAATAATAGTGAAATCGCACGGTATTGCTGAAATGTGTAGAGAAGCAAGTGAAAACGAGAGATTTAGGAACTGGGTGTGGTGTCCTGTGTTCATGTGTGTAAAGATGCACTTCCGTCTGTGTGCACGTACTGCGTGCACATATGGAGGCCAGTAGGTCGACATGAATGTCTCCCTCAATCACTTTGCACCTTCTGTTTTAAGACAGGATTTCTCACAGAACCTGGAACTCAGTTTGGGCTAGACTGAGTGGCCAGTGAGTCCCAAGGGTCTGCCTGTCTCCTGTCCCCAGAACTGGGGTTACAGGCACCCACCTCCACCATGATCCAGTTTTTCTGCAGGCCCTGGTGCTCTGACTCAGGCCCACGTGCTTGTGAGGTTGGCCTTTCATCCACTGCACCATCTTCCCAGATCCAGTGGTTTGGGAATTGAAGGGGGTTAGTAGAAAAAATGTTTTTGAGAAAATGATGTCTGAGCAAAGTCCAGAAGTGGGTGAGACAGAATGTGAGGGTAGAGAGGGGGGATGGAGGGAGGCAGAGAGAGAGGGAGAGAGAGGGAGAGAGAGAGAGAGAGAGAGAGAGAGAGAGAGAGAGAGAGAGAGAGAGAGAGAGAGAGAGAACAGATACCCATGAGAAAGTCTCCAGGAAGACACACAGCAAATGTCCTGGGGTAGGATAGTGCCCTGGAGCATTTGAGGGCTTCAAAGAAGGTCTTTAAAGTGGAGGCAGAAATGCAGCAGAGATGTGGAGAGAGGGTGTGTGTGGGTGCCATAGGGGAGCCATCTCACGGTCAGTAATACCCTCCTCAGCTTCCGCTCTGAGTAATGTGGTGTGGGGATGGTGTAGATGGGGGAGTGGTAGGGCCTAATTTGGATCATAATGGTGTCCCTTCGGCTGCCTTTGGGAGCCTGTGGGGAGAAAAGACAGAAGCTGGGAGACAAATTAGAAGGTTATTATGGGCCTTTTTCTGAGCAGAGTTTTCTTGAAGTCTCTATAGCTTTTTATATGAGAAAAAGAGAGAGAGGGAGAGATTGTAACTCATAAGGCTGGAAGGCACAGAGCTTGCAGGTGGGCACTTTGGAGAACAGGAGCAAAGACTGAGTTGGGAGCACCCACAGATTGTGCAGGAGGGTATTTGTGGCTGATCTCTGGGTATAAGGGAGCCACGGGGTTGCTAGGACAGGGAACTACCTGTATCAGAGCGATTCCTCAGGCTGCACAGTGAAGGATGCACTGTGGACCAGGGATGTCGTGGGGGAATTCCTATAATCTTATCTACAGGTGACGGCAGGGGCAGAGAAGTCCCCAGGACCAAGCTAGGATCCGAATGTGAAGAGGAGGGGGTGGCTGACTGTGGCAATGGTCTGAGATGGCATCTAGAACAAGTTGTGAGGCAGCTGTCCAGGTGACTCCATCTCCATAGCCTGATTCCGCCAGGCCCTCCCATGCCTCGCTGGCACAGACGTCTCTCCACCTGTGAAGACCTTTCTTGTCCCCTTTTTTCTCCTCCCCTATAATCCTGTCAATGCTCAGCTTTTCTCCTCCATGAAGCCTCACCTGGCACCTCTGTGCTGGTTCTCTTTCAGTGTCGCTGGCATTTCTTGGGCTTCACTGGCTCCTACAAGTCCTGATTTACACAGCCTTGATGACTGAGGAGATCTTTGTCTCATCGACACAGACCAGGGTGTGCACAAGCTTGAGCTGCCTCCCAACAGCTTCCGCAAGGACTGTGTGATTCTGTCTCCCATTTAGCATTTGCTCACACCCCTGCTCCTAGCACTTAAGACATAGCTAAATGTTTATTCCAATCGGAAAGGATGAATGTGGACAAACAGGCTGATCGGTAGGAGGAAGGATGCTATTCCTGCTAGCAGGGTAAACCCATCCACACACAAAACCAAGTAACAATCCAAATGACTGATAGGCATCTCTGGGCCATCTTGTCAAGATATCTTCCTTATCCAATATAAGGTTGATAAGGTTTTCAGTAAAGGACCGGAGAGTAAATGGTGGAGCCTTGCAGGCTGTCTACTCTCCACAGTAGCTACTCATATCTATGGGTGTCAGTGAAATCAGTCACAGAATGAGCAGGGCCTGTGTTTCCATCAACTCTGTTGACAAAAAAGAGAATCAAGATAGTTTGCTGTACGTGGCGTAGGTTTTATCTATCTCACCTGGAAATGTCCCCTTCACTTGTTTCTTTCTAAGGACTTTTGTTTGTAACCAGTCTGTGAAGACTTTTATGGTGGTGATGGTCGCAGTGAGAGTGGTGGTGATGATGATGATGGTGGTGATGATGGTGATGATGGTGGTGATGATGATGATGGTGGTGGTGATGGTGATGGTGGTGATGATGGTGATGATGGTGGTGATGATGATGATGGTGGTGATGATGATGATGGTGGTGATGATGGTGATGATGGTGGTGATGATGATGATGGTGGTGATGATGGTGGTGGTGGTGATGGTGATGGTGATGTTGGTAATGGTGATGGTGGTGGTGGTGGTGATAGTGATGGTGGTGGTGATGGTGATGGTGATGGTGATGGTGATAGTGGTGATGGTGATGGTGGTGGTGATGGTGAAGATGACAATGATCGTGATGATTGTGACAATTTAATGGTATGGCTAACAGGTATTGTATATTTATTCTGTTTCGAGCTCAAACCTGGCCCATTTTACATAGTATCTCAATTAATCCCCACAAGAACCTGACAAGATACTAATGATATTTCACGTCACTATAAAGGAACTGAGATACAAGAGCCCAAAAGGCCCAAGATCATAGACTCGGGTGGAT
Source organism: Peromyscus eremicus (assembly GCF_949786415.1). Classification (NCBI taxonomy): domain Eukaryota; kingdom Metazoa; phylum Chordata; class Mammalia; order Rodentia; family Cricetidae; genus Peromyscus; species Peromyscus eremicus. The sequence continues at coordinate 9,472,551 of NC_081438.1, read as the reverse complement.
ATTGATTTATTTCAAGGTCACAGACTCTTGGGTGGAGTATTTATGTCATGGTTATAGTTTTGATCAGCCAAGCAACCATCCTGATCCTTAAGATTGGAGATTAAAGAATCTTCTGTGTGTACCATTTTAACCATGATATGGTAAGAAGAAAAAGAGACATTGCTTTTATGCAGAACACTTGATGTGCATCTGGGTTCCATACTCAGCATTATACACACACACAAACACTGCACACAGGCATACAAACACATACACACAAACACTACACACAGACATACACATACACACACACACACACACACACGTATATATACACATACACACACAGGACATATACCTACACAAGTATATTTCTTGTATGTGTGTTACTTGTGAACATGAGGGTTCACCCTTCCCACACACACTCACACTAACACATGCAGAGGCCAGAGCAGGAGGCCAGCTCTTCTCTACCCCTCTTCCCCTTATTACCTTGAGACAGGGTCTCTCACTGAACCAGGACCCACCATTCTGACCAGGCTGACCAGCAAGCTCTTGGATCCTCCTGTCTGACTGTCCACATGGGTGCTGGGGATTTGAACTTGGATCCTGGTGCTTGCTAAGGAGCATCATTACCCACTAAGCCATCTCCCAGCCCACACAGCATCTTAGCATTTGGCTGGACATAGGGGCACACATAATACAATCCAAACCTTGGCAGGAGGAGTTTAAGGGTACATAGTGAGTCCCTGAACAACCCCTCCTCCCCAAAAGCAAGCTCAGCCACACAGTGAGGGCTCAGCATGACTTGGGGGGGGGTTTCTTCATCTCTAGAACCCCCTCAGCTACACGGTGAGGTCATGAGAAGCCAGGGTGACCCAGCTACATAGTCAGTATCTGCTCCATATCCCATATGGGGATGTTTCTAGAAAAGAGAGCATTTGATCACGGAGCCTCGCTCCCTGGTACTGCAGTCGGCCCAGCTCCGGCTCCTGGTTCACTGGCTGGGTGCCGGAGCTCTTATCTGGCCCTCTCCCCACACTTTGTAATCTGTCACGTTTATCATTCTTGGATAAACTTTCTGCCCAGGCAACACGTACCTTGGGGTCAATGTCCTGTGTTACCCCAGGGATTGTTCAAATATTTGTGACCTTGTCAACCTGCTTCTCACTGGATGTGTGTTGTAGAAGGGTGGGGATTTCGGGGGGGAGGTTCGTTTAATTTCTGTAAATGGACATGAACCAGTGACAGACAGAGCCTGTTTATGGGAGGCTGTGGAAGGCAGGGGCCAGTACAGCAACTCTTGGCCTCACTGATAAAGAATAAAGGAGGGTGGTAGGGACGGGCCACACCCAGCAGGGTGTATGTGATTTTTCCAAGGTGCTAAAAGGACTCTTATGCCCACCAAATTGACAGGAACACTGAGGCCAGGAGTTTAGTGGCTCCTACAGAAGTTCTTACAGTGTATGCCGCATGCATGTGTAGATCCCACTGACATTCTCCTTCTCCTCTCCCTCCTTCTCAGCACTATGGATGCTAGACAAGTGCTCTACTGCTGAGCCGTGTCCCCAGCCTTCCCTCAAGTCTTTATTTGGAAACAGCCTTACTACATTGCCCAGGATGGTCTTGAACTTGCCATCCCCCTGCTTCAGCTTCCTGAGGAGTTGGGGTTACAGACCTGGGTCACCAGCCACTTCACTTACTTATTGATCAGTCCAGGAGCTAGTGAGTCCCAAGAGTGGACCTAATGAGGATGACAATGGTAACGCGGGCAGTGTGAGGGTGAAGGGATGTGAGGGTGAGTGTGAGGGAGTGTGAGGAGGGTGAGTGTGAGGGAATGTGAGGGTGAGTGTGAGGGTGAGTGGGAGGGAGTGGGAGGGAGTGTGAAGAAAGGTCAGCATGAGGGAGTGTAAGTGTAAGGGAATGTGAATGTGAAGGAGTGTGAGTGTAAGGGTGAGTGTGAGGAGTGTGAGTGTGAGGGAGTGTGAAGGAGTGTGAAGGAGTATAAAGGAAGATGAATGTGAGGGAGTGTGAGTGTGAGGGAGTATGATTGTGAGGGAGTGTGTGAGTGTGAGGGAATGTGAGTGTGAGGGAGTGTGAATGTGAGGGAGTGTGTGAGTGTGAGGGATTGGGAGTGTGAGGGAGTGTAAATGTGAGGAGGTGTGTGAGGGAGTGTGAAGGTGAAGGAGTGTGAGTGTGAGGGAGCATGAGGGAGGGTGAGTGTGAGTGTGAGGGAGCATGGGAGAAGGTAGGTGTGCAGGAGGCCCTTCCGGACATCGGAACAGGAGTGGGCATGTGCCTATGACTTCCATCAGGGACAAGGTGGCAGAAACTGCCCCCCTGTGTGACTGTCACTTACATTCACAGCGGAAAGACAGCATTTTAGTCCTGTATCAGTGACAACATGAAAATCATGTATGTTTCTGTCTGCCCAGGTCCAGAGGTGCTCTGAATTCTGCCCTCCCTCTGGGGGCCTCAGATTTGGGACCCCGGAGTGAGGACCCCTGAGGGAGTGCACGCTGAGTTTGGGGCTCCAAGGATATACTTTTGGCCCCCTGAGGGGCTTGGCACAAACCGAGACCCGCCCCCTTCCCCTTGGCTGTGGCTTTGTCCTGGGTGAACCGGTTGGCCATGACCCACGGGGAGCAAGAGGGACAGGGCGCTGCCTTTGAAGCTTGCCATGTGCTTTGATGTGACAGTTTCATCAAGGCCCTTCATCAAGTTGGGCAAACCCCGATGTCCTTCCTCCAGTGCCCTGTGTGACAGTCACAAGGCAGCCCGGAGCCAAAGGCTCCCCAAACTGTCTCCCACTGTTGGTCTCTCCCTCCCTTCTGCCTCCCTCCCTCCCTCTTCCCTCCCTCCCTCCTTCCTTCAATACCAATCTGTTTGTTATGGAAGAGTGTGGTGGCCTGGTGGCCTGGGCTGGAGGTAGACTTCCAGGTAGATCTTTAAAATTTGAGGGGAATGTTCCCAAGAGCCCTTACTCTATGTGAGACCCAAGAAAAGCAGGCCTACTTTTGGAAAACGTAAGTATCATCCAAATAGGACTCATGTGATCAGGCAGCAGGCCTCAGGAACTGACGCCAGTCTGAGTGGACGGTTCCTCCTGGATTGATCTTGAAGGCTGTACGAGATCTTTCTGAGCCCAGAGAAGTTAAGCAGTTCCTTCAAGGCCACACAGCCTGAGGATGATGGCGTGGTGAAGGGTGGGGTGTGGAGGGGCCTGAAGAACGGAAATGGTTGTTTCTCCACATGACTACCCTCCCCACCCCCAACGGCAGTATAATAATAATAGACAGAGCCATGGCCACAGTCCCTTAAGAAGCAGGGCATCCATGACAGGAAGGACAGGAATCACGCGGTTGTACACATTCCCTCTGTAACCTTCCCCACAGCCCTACAAGGTCTGGATGCTTCTCCAGTTTGTGTATGAGAGGTGGCAAAGGGCCACCTGGGCTGTCTTTTCTCGGGAGCCATTCACCTGTCATCTGAGGCAAGGTCTGTCTGTCACCAGCGTGGAAATCACCATTTGGTTAGACCGGCTGGCCAGCCACTCTGGGATGGCATACCATGCTGCTGCACAGAAACATGGTTTCTGTGTCTCGAACTCAGGCCCTCCTGCTTGCCCGGCAAATGCTATATTCCCTGAGCCATCTTCCCAGTGCTGACTATCCATGTCGCACCATCAAGAATCATGAGATCAGAAAGGTGATGTGGTTTTGGCCAAGTCACACAGCTGTGCGTGGCACAGCCCAGGTATGAGCTAGCCTGGGCTCAACTGTGTCGGGCCCAGACTCAAAGCTCTAGGGTGGCCCCCTTGGAGGCAGGAAATGACTGTCCCCAAAGAAAATATCGCACAGTCCCACTCTGAGCAGGCTGACAGTGACATGTGACCTCCTCCATGGGGAAAATGCTGAGCTTGGCCTGGGATACAGGGAGGCTGGATTTGAGAATAGCTTGAGAAGGACCAGGGAGAACCTATAGAGACCGCAAAGTATCCCAGCAGGCTTTCCAGGTCTGGTGAGGCTGTGGTTATGACCCGGGGACGTGGCTCATTGTCAAAATGAATCGAGGACTGCAAGCTGAGGTGCCTGAGACAGTCCCTGACACACAGCTACCAGCAACATCCCAGAAGTGTCACTGCCGTGGGACCTGGACTTGAGACTTAGAGTCCCATGTAAAAGGACCGCACCCACTTTCCTGGCCTCTGTTGCAGGCGGTGAGTCCTGTCTGCTACCAGACTGGCAGGGATAGGAACACAAGTTCACTAGTCAGGGAAAGGAAGTCTCTCAGAGAGTTATTTTGGGTCTGGCCTAAACCACTGAACCCTCCTCCCTGCAGGATGAGGGGATAAGCTCTGGCCAGAGCGTTGCTGCTGCTGCTGTTGCTGCTGCTCAAGGAAGCTTCTGGCCTTGACTTTCACGTCTCTGACTCACATCTCCTTGGGCCCGTCTCTGCTGGCCCTTCCTTGCAGGCCTTTGATGGACCGATGAGATAACAGATATGCTTTGAACGAGATCAAAAGATGAATCAAAGGCCATGCCAGTTGCAGCATTGGGTGCCAGCGATTGGGTACACACTGGTTTCCTTCCTATCCAAGGTCAAGATCTGCTCCGGGGCTGCATGTTTAAGTCACCTGACCTGTCTCCTGACCCCACCACCTCCCAGTGTGATAAAGCTCACCAGCCATTAGTAACAGGCCAAGTTGGAAACTGGGTCCATCCACAAACCAATAGAATTGACATTGTCGCGAGGCAGAGCCTGAGTGGTTTGCCACTATTTCTAAGACCTCACAGCTACTGGGTTCAGTCCTGGGATGTAGACTCAGGCGTTCTTGTTCCAAACCCCAGAGAGAAACACAAGGGAGCTGGACAAGATGTCCTCAGCTAAAATAAAACAGAAAAGACACACATGGTTCTTAGGAAGCGTCTTTGACAGTGAGTTGGAATCATGGTCCCACACAATGGCCACGCCAAGAGGCTGGGCTACCTGTGCTTGGACAGTGGCAGAGGCAAAGACGTTTTTACTGCAAGGCAGCCCCATCTAGGTCCAAGTGGCTGGCTGCACCCTTGAACTCCTCTGGGCAAGAAGACAGGATCTGTTAAAGTGGAAGCTGTGCTCTGGCCCACTGCCCGGGGAGGCACCCCCACGGGGAGGGATGTGGAGACACAGTCAGCAATGTCCACAGCCACACTCAAGGGAGCAAAATTAGACAGTCCTGGTGCCATATGCCCCTCATCCTGGGTCTTCAGGAAGCTGAGACGAAGGACGACGTGTTCAAGGCTTGTCTGGGCTAAAGCATGTGTTCAAGGCCATCTTGGGAAAATCAGGAGACCCTGTTAGAAACCAAAACGTAAAGTGAGGGCTGAGGAGATGGTTCTGTGGGTCGAGCACAGAAGTGTGAGGACCCGAGTTCAGATCCCCGGTACCCATGTGACGCTGTGCAGGCCTGTGCACCCACCTGTCATCCCAGTGCTTAGGGGGCTGGGATGGGGGCTCCCTGGAGCAAGCTGGCCAGCCAGACTAACCAAACCAGTGAGTTCTGGACTCAGCTGAGAGAACTTTCCCAAACGTAAGCTGGAAAGACAGAGGGAGACGCTAGACGTCAGCTTCAGGACTCGACGTGCATGTATACCTGTGTGCAGGAGCATGGGCACAAACATGTGAGCCCCCAACATGAACACACATCCTCACATGCATACCATATTCACACCCATGCAAAAAACAAACAAACAACAACAACAAAAAAGTTAGGAGGGCTGGCAGGGTAGCTTAGTGACAGAGTGTTCACCTGGTATTTTCAAGGCCCTGGCATCAATCCCCACCATATCACACACACACACACACACACACACACACACACACACGCACACACACACACACACACACTCGTGCGTGCGCACACACATGCACACACATCACATACATCACACATACACACACACACTTGAACTTCACACACACCCACTTCACATAAATACCCCACACACACCTCACACACACACCTCACACACATTACATACACATACACACACGCCTTACACACACACACATACCACACACACCTCACACACCCCAGATACCTCACCACACACACACACACACACACACACACACACACAACTTTGGGACTCCCTCACATTTGTGATTGGGGTGTCCCTAGTTGCTTCTGCACATTGATTTTTGGTATAAAATGATCACTCACTGTCATCCCCTTAGTGCGTGAGAAAGCACAGAGGTGGGAAGGAGCCTGATCTTATTTCACTATGAGGCTAAAGAGAATCCTAACAAAACAGAGAGGACCATCTCCTCTAGGGTAGACTCTCCAGTCAAACCACTTGAGTTCACACCCCCAGGCTGTCACTTTCTAGCTGGGCGACCTAAGGAAAGTGAACTGCCCTCTCTGAGTGAACTGAAAAATCGGGATCAAACCGCCCATGTGCTGCCACTTAGAGTTCCAGGCAGGACTCAAGGTGTTCAGCACAGGGCCAATCAGTGGCCACAAAGCTAAGGACGCTCAGGCTGGAGTACAGCCCTGGGAGCAGAGTGCTTGCCCATTGTATGCCAGGCTCTGGGATCTGTCTCCAGCTTCAGAATAGAAATGGGGAGAGGAGAATACAGTGGGAAGAAGGGGAGGAGAGAGGAGGGAAAGGGGAGGGGATGGGGAGGGAAGGGAAGAGGAGGGAGAGAGGGGAGGGGAGAGAAAGGGAGGGGGAAAGGAGGGAATGGTAGGGAATGGAAAGGAAGGGAAGAGGAGAGAGAAAATGCTCCAGACAGTTTTCTTGGGGGTGAGAGAGGGGACTGGCCTGTTCCATTTGACAATTCCAGACTGTCCCCAGGAACGAGGTGGCCAGAGGCCAGATACTGACTGACTCGTGATTTTGAACCACAGACATATTATCTGGAATCCTCTGTCCCTGAGTCTATGGTCTGTCCAGATGGATGGAGAGGTGGAAGAGAGAGAGGAGTTCATGCCCCATCCTGGGCCAGCTTCTCTGGTCCACACCTTCATGGGCAAAGGGAGATGTGTGCTGGGTGATCTCATCAGCTGAGCCTGGAGGGTACAGGAGAGGAGGGTGCTGGGGGAATGTGTTTGGCCACCCTCTCTGGTCTCTGTCTTCTAGCGTGGACCCTTTATAACTCCCATTCAACAGCCGCAAGATCTTCAGAATCGACATTAACCAAAGCCCACAGTTTCCTGGGCTTTCCCTAAGCACGTGTGCGGTGTGCGAGTCACATCATCTTGCAAGTCTCTGACGTGCCTTCTGCTGCATCCTTGGTTTCCACAGTGAGTTAGTGGAGGCCCAGAGAGGTGGAGTCATGTGCCCAAGGCCAGTTTTATCAGCTGCAGACACACACTTTTATCAGTGAGGCCTGTTAGTACAATCCTCTCCATCACACTGAGCCACTTAGGGCTTATGGACTGGGTGCCACGGTCTCTTAGAGCCTGTTATGAAGTGTAGGGAAAACTGTCTCTTAGGGCTGTCGGAAGGGTCAAGATGAATTTGTATTGTCCAGGGCTCATGGCCCTATCTGGCTGGCCCTAGCTGCGCAGCTGTGGGATCTTTACATTTTGATCGTATATAAATACAACTCTATGTACAGTTTGGGATGCATATTGGTCATTTGTGTCCCTCCTTTTGCAAATGGCCTTTCTTTATTAGACCTGGGCTTGATAAGGAGTCTTTAATTCACTCCCAGTGGAAAAAGGACCTTGTACTCACCTCCTACCCCTGACTCCCATGTGTAGGGGACAGGATAGGACATAGGGCTTTCTCTGTGGCTGTGGTCTTTAACTTTTGCAGTGCTCAAAGACAATGCTGGGATACCATTCGGGGAAGGTCAGTGTGGGTCCCCCAAGCTGGAAGATTCACAGACAGACACAAGGGAGCTCACATAAGCGTTAACCCAGGGCCCTTCCCAGCAGACCACCCACCAACAGAGCAGCCTCCCTTAGGAGTTCAAAGTCCTCAGATAGAAAGTGCCTGGCCCCTCTGGAATGGGAGAGCCTGAAGTACACCCACAGATGCCTTCGCATCTGGCCTCCTAGCCTGGGACCTCTCCAAACCTTCTCGCCTTCAATCCGGAGGGCCTCACATCCCCTTTCCAACATCCGTTCCTTCTGTGCCCTTTGCCCTTGGCCCTGCCCCGGATCCTGTCAACATCCTGTCCTTCCCTGAGCTGAACCCCCTTCTCCAGCTTCCCAGTGTGATAGGAATCTTAAATAAATGCTTCCCGTCTCAGGACCACCTTATCTCCAGTTCCTCCCCAATGGCTGGCGTTCAAGAGCCAGAGGCAGCCTTGTCCTCCCTTCTAATTTTAAACCTCCTCTCTTCCATCTCAAGGTCCCAGGAAAGGCCAGGGGGACGTCTAGAGGTCCCTGCTGACCGGCTGAGTCGGCAGACACAGCAGGAGCCCTTTCAGGGGACCCTGTCCCACAGGGAGCTGGGCTATTTGTGGGGAGGTGGGTGGAATATTATCTGGAATTCATGACGGAATGGAAGACTGATCATGTGGAAACCGAACCAAATATGTCTACGAAGTAACTTTACACATGCACACCACCATAAAACATACACGCTCAACACCCAGTCATTTGATTCCTGTGAGAAGCCATTCAATACACACAAGACTGGTTTCCAGGAGTGTCGTGTGTCCAGTTGGTACCTATCCAACCTGAGTGTTACTAGCCAGTGATGGGTCCTGAAGGATCCTCTGACTCAGACTTCACCAATGATGGTTAGACATTGAGACTCCTCTTTTTGGATTCCCAGGGGAGCATGCTCTCACGGCTGGCATGACCAAGGCGCCAGGAAAGTCACCGACTTGATGGTGGCACTGCTTCCCACAGGTGTGGACTTGTTTGTGAGGGTGCAACGTCCCTGACAGGCTCAGATGCTTGAATACTTGGTCCCCAACTGATGGCACTGTTTAGGGAGGTTATGGAACCTTTAGGAGGTGGTACCCGGCTGGAGGAGGTAAGCCATTTTGGTGGGGGAGACATTGAAGGTTACAGCCTTCAAGATGTGAGCAAGTCCCACCCCACACTCCCACCGCCACAGACCTCCCCAGCAGCCATGTCTTCCCCTCAATGGTGGGTCTGTATCCCCTGAACCATGAGCCAAAATAAACCCATCAACTCTTCAATTGCTTCTGTCAGGTACCGGCCCAGGCACGAACAACTAATGCTGTCCCGAACTCATGAAGAGGTGAGATAAAATTGTACACGGTCTTATTATGTTGGTTAGCCATTGATAAAAATATCCGTGGGATGGTAGCAGCCATGTCAATGATGTCCTCGGGGTGGAGCCTTTGTGAGCGGAAGCTAAACAAGGACAGAATAATAATAATAATAATAATAATAATAATAATAATAATAAACTCAATGAGATGCCATGTCACATCTTCATTCTTGAACCTGGATCTGCCTGAAACAGACCCCTCTCTCGTTCTAGGCACTGGAGCCCACAGACTGCCCTGCCTTCGGCCTTCCTCATTTGTGACCACACAGACAGCACCCTCCGATGTACCACCTGACACACGCAAACACACACGCAGGTAAGGATGGATGGATGCTGAGAACACACCGCATGCCAGGAGACTCCCCTCAGACGACACTCTGAGCCAAGGGCTGTGCATTCTGCTTCAAGACTGAAACTCAGGGAGGTGGAGATGTCTGCCTGGAATCCCCCAGCAGGGAAGCTGGACAGCCAGACGGCAAATCCAGGACGGTTCCACCCCGACCTTTGCAAAACCCGGCTCTGTGCTTACGTCTTATTTCCTTTGGTGTTGTTCTGAGATGGCCCCTTGCGATGCAGTAGAAACTGGCCTGGAACTCACCATGTAGCCCAGGACCAACCTGAACTTGAGCTCTCCCCGCCTTTACCCTCGGAGTGCATGCCACTGTGCTGCAGCCATCCCTGCTATCTTTAGAAAGAAGCCCAGCGGCTTTTCCAGGCTAGGCTACCAAGTGTGAACTTGGCCTCCGTTGCGAATTGCAAACGTTCCTGATGTGTTCTGCAAGCCACACCTCACCAGAGCCACCGCTTCCTCCTCCCTCGCAACCTCAGCTTTCTCCTTTCATCTACCCACAGCTCTCCCCGTTATTATGTCCAGTCTCAGCCAGGAATCTCTTCTCCCTCCTAATCACTGTGCCCTCCCTTGGAAGAAGCCCGTCTACCATGCCTTCCTGCTCAGACCTTTGCACCCGCTCCTCTGCATTGACTCGCTTGCCCTCCTGGGTGTGTTCTGGGCTCAGCTTTCAAGCATCCCATGTCTGAGCCTCAGAGCCACAAACATCCTGTGTACCCACACCTGCCCCTGGCTGTCCTCCAGGCACTGAAAAGTGGATCACATTGCCTTCTAAGCCCTTGATATTTGTGTGTGTGTGTGTGTGTGTGTGTGTGTCTGTCTGTCTGTCTGTCTGTCTGTATATGTGGTATATGCATATGTGCATGTTCACATGTGTGCATATACAAGTGCACATGCCTGCAGATGGCACAGACTGATGTTGGGTGTCTTCCTCCATTGCTTTCCACTTAATTTTTTGAGACAGGCTTTCTCCCTGAACCAGATCTCACCCAATTCAGCAAGCCTACCTAGCCATGGAGCCCCAGGAGTCCTTCTATCTCTACCTCCCCGCTGCACTCATATGACGGGCTGGCTCCACTGTGCCAAGCTTTTTAACACGCATGCTGGGGATCCAAACTCAGGTCCTTGTGCTCGCTGGCCAAGTACCAAGTACTTTACCCACCGAGCCATCTCCCAGCCCTGCAACCTTGGTTCTTGTCCTCTGCTCACCAGCTCATGCATGGCATGGTTAGCCATCCGCTCCATCACAGCAGAAGAATCTCGGAGTCCTAGTCACGTTCACTGCTTTCCATATGTGTCCCCCGCCCCCAGATCAGTCCTTACATTCCCATTGTGTTTACACTTTGTTAAGTATGACCAAGACTCCCTCAACCAGATCATGGTGTGTGTGTGTGTGTGTGTGTGTGTGTGTGTGTGTGTATGTGTGTGTGTGTGTGTGTGGTGTGTGTGTATCTGTCTGTCTGTCTGTAGATCTCACTGCTCTCCTTAGTCCCACAATGCTCAACCCGACTCCATGGGATGCATAAATTCTGTACCTTTCCTTTTCCAAATGCCAAACTTCCGTCTTTAAGTGGGTCCCGTGCCACAGATCATTTCCCACAGACTGTAAGACTGGAAACTCTGTCCCCAAGTGGAACGCAACCCAAGAATCCACCAAGGGAAGGTGAGATAGTAGCAAGGCCACAGAGCACTGAACTTGGAGTAGGCACATGGACACTTCTAATATATTCTCGAGTCGATGCTACTGTTAAAACTGCTCCTATCAGGAGAAGAGATTTTTGGTTTTATGGTTGTGCTCTTTTCTGGGTGATGTCCTAAAAGTTTCACTTCTTGATCGATTGTTCCAGACAGCTGAGACGGAGCAGTCACTTGTCATCCTGAAATGAGCAGCTCTTCCTTAATTAGCAGCCACTGGGGAAAGCGGGGCGTCTGTCCTCTCGCTGTTTATATTAACAGCTTTCATTAATCACACATCAGATAATAGACATCACCCCCACGCGTTAAAGAATATTCGAGCTAATCACATCTGAAGAGATGTCTGCTGCCTCAGAGAAAATGATCACAATCCGAACTCTTTGTACATCTATTTCTGGTTGCGTCCATCAAGTTGGATGGTGGCTAGCAGTTGAAAAACTGCGAGACAAGAGCTAACTTGGATTGTGTTTGGATGTAAGACAAGAACACCACCCCCACCCCCCACCATGTTAAGACATTTTTCCCAAGACAGAGCTGGTCACTCAGTTTCCCAGGGGTAGAGAATGAAGCTTGGGGAGACTGAGCTACCTGCCCAAGGAGAACAGAGCTGGTTCTCACCAGGTAGAGCAGCAGGCTCAGCTGGAGGCTGGGGGCTCTGCAAAGAGGTGGCTGGGGTTACCCTCGTCCTGCCTTTTGCAAAATCCTTGATGTTTCGATGGGCCTTTTGTCCTCTATCTGCCCCAGACGATGACAAGGTCCTGTTAGCTCCATGTGCATAGTTGTCACCAGAATATCAGAGAGAAACCTCTTAAGGAGGTGAGATTTATTTAGCTCGTGGTTCTGTTGACTCTGAACCCGTGGCAAGGCTGAGCATCATGGAATGGATGCACACAGAGAAAGGAGTTGCTCACACCATGGTGGGCCGGAAACAGAGGAGGGGGAAGGGCCTAGAGATAAGTGCACCCTCCAAAGCCTTACGGCTCCTCCCACCAGTGACCTACTTCCTCCACACAGACCTCACTTCCTGTTTCCAGAATTAGGAGCCCCAAAGAACACCCCTGGCATTCAATTAATGAAGCCCAGGGGACATTTCATGTTCAAACTGTGCCTAGTGACAAGCTGACAGGGTTGTCGTGTGATGAAATAAAAAAAATGTCCTGTGTTTATCCAAGGCCAGACACGTGGCCAGCGCTCAGGAAATGTGAGCTGTCTCCATTTTGCCTCAGGGCCTTTGCACCCGTTCTTCCCTCTTCCTGGAACCCTGTTCCCACGGGAGGTGATCCGGTCCTTTTTGCTCACCGAGAGCTTCTGTCACCTTTTGCTCGGTCCCTCCCCATTGAAGGTTTGCACAATCTCTCACACAGAGGCATGTGGAGCTTGTTCCCCTTGTGACATCCATTCTGCCCTAAGATGGTCACACTGGCTTTGGTGTTGCCTTGCCCAGGGTACGTTTACCCAGTTTTAGCATCTATCCTGTTCCCAGCTGCACAGGTACCAAGCAGTCGGCACACAGTAGGTGCTCAGTAAATGCTCATTGGAAGAAGGATACATGGGAGATCCGGAACCTAAACCTTAGTCTGCTGGACTCCAAATCCAGCCTGTGTTAAGCTACTTTGGAAGCTGGTACACCTCCAACAAGAATAAAGGTGTTGCTGGAGGGATACCCAGGGGGGCACTCATTGCCCAGCTGAACAAGGATGGAAATACCAGACCCACGAGGCCCTAAGGAGAGGAAGGCTGCTCTGAAAGCCATAGCATTTGCTTCTTGATACCAGAATAATCAGGGCTGGCCAGCTTGTATCAGTCAGGATAGGTGGAGTTGTGTTGCAGTGACAAAAAGCCCCCAAACTCTGTGTGTGTGTGTGTGTGTGTGTGTGTGTGTGTGTGTGTGTGTGTGCCACATGCGTGTGGATTCCCTCTAAGGCCAAAGACATTGGATCCCCTGGAGGTGAGTTTACAGGTGGTTGTGAGTTGCCCATCATGGGTACTGGCAACCAAATTTGGGTCCTCTTCAAGAGCACTAATTGTTCTTAACTACCCAGCCAACTCTCCAGCTCCTACTGTGCTTGTTCGAGATAGGGTCTCTTCATTGGCCACACAGGCCAGGCTGACTGGTCACCCAGCCTCAGGGATCTCTCTGTCTCCAACTTCCCAGCACTGGGGCTGTAAACACGTGCCACCATGCCTAGGTTTTTAAAGAACTATGTTCTGGGGATTGAACACAAGTTCTCATGCTTATACAGCAAATGACAGATGAAGCCATCTTCTAATGTTCCCATGAACTTCCATGACTTCATCAACATACACATCAGAGAGCAACCAGTCATCATCATCATCAGTGTGCTTGTTTGGTCCATCCCAGCAGATCAGTCACAAGCAGCAGCCAATGAGAGCGTAGTAAACATGATTGCACTCAGAACCTCCACTCGGGACTGACAGGTATCATTCTCACTCCCAGGTCATCTTAATTATTTCTTTCAAAATTTTATGCAATAATGAAAAAAGAAGTTTTCCCACGTGCAGGCCAGGTGCTGCTCTTGGTGACAAAGGGAGTAAAGCTGGGAGAATGTCACTACGAGCACAGGGTTGTAGATGCATTTCAGCCTTCAAAGTCTGGGGAGACACACCAAGCTGTGGCATTCCCAAACATTTGCAAACTATGTTGTAAATAATTTCTGGAGTTGATAGCTTCCCTCAAAGGCCTCCCATGGACTCCTTAGGCATTGGGATAAATAGATACTTCCAAAAAGGGATAGAATCGAATAGCATGAAGTACCATGCAGGTTATGTCTGGGGTACATACAAACTGTAGTGTGTGTACAAAGAGTGAGATAACTGAGACTTTTTTTGGGGGGGGGTAGGAGATCCTGGAGTTGGAAAAGTCAAGGAAGATATCTCATGGAGACTGAGTCTCGAAGCATATGCAGGAGCTTGCTGGCTGGTGTTTAGGGTGGGGTAGACAATTCCAGTAAAGGAAACAGAGTTCAGAGCTCTGCAAACCTTGAGAAGATCCTGATTGGAGGGCCTGGAAATCTGGACTCTTTCTGGGTTCCCAACTAACTGGATAATGACAGCAAGCCATCCAGACTTAGCATTTCTGCTGGCTCTCCAACCCTCCGTAGTCACATCAAACGCAGGGCAGAGTGGCTCCCTGCCTTTCCACATTGTCTGAAAGGGAACAGTAAGAGGCTCCATGTTAATCAAATATTGTCACAAACGCTGGAGGGATTTAATGGCTCTGGTTTTGCATTTCAAGGCTAAATTCTTTCACCCCACAGTCTGCCTGGCTCGAGTGGCTGATGCGATTTATGTGTCTTTTCCTTTTTAGCTTTTGAGAAGTAGAAATCATATTAAGAAAATGGATGAAGAAGGCTTTTTTGGAGGGTGTGTCTGCCTCTCTCTCTTGTCTCTTCTCTCTGTTACCCCCCCCCCAACCTTTGTAAATGAGTGTAGTCTGGAACACTGAATGTGGAAATGATGAAATTGAGCTGATGATGCACTAGAAGTACAGAGCTGGTTCCGAATGTGTGATTTACGGGTTAGTAGAAAGAGTTTGGGCTGGCATATGTGTTCAAATCCTACCTTGCTACCATCTTAGTTTCCTGGGCTGCCTTTGCAAACAATCACAAATGAAATGGATTAAAATAACAGGAGTCTCTCAGAGTTGTGGAGATGGGAGGGGATGGCATGGATGCTCTTCTAAGGGCATGAGAGAAAAATCTGTTCTATGATCCCTTTCTAGCCCCTGATGGTGGCTGGCCACTCTCAGCATCCCTTGGCCTATAGACACAAAGCTTGCCACTGTCTTCATGTATATGCCTTCTTATATGCCTGTATTGCAAACCTCCCTCTATATTTTTCTTATAGGGACACCTGTCACAATACCTAGGACTTCCCTAAATCCAGAACGCTCCATCTCAAACCCCTTAACTTAATAACCCACAAAAGACCCAATTTCTCCTATGTCCATACCAAGTCACTTTCAGTTTCTGGACAGATATGTTTTATGGGGGGGGGGCACCATTCCACGATGCTTACATCATATCCCAGTTAAATGACCATGCTTCTCTCTCACCCCTGAGCCAGGCAGGTGTCTCATCTGAAAGCAGAGATGCTGACACCATCCGAAGGCATCTAGAACAAGACACTTCTCTTGGAACTCGCTGTGCAAAGCCTTGGCCTCACAGCTGAAAGGGCGGCGCTGTTGTTAGTAGCAGCAAGAATATCTGTGCCATTGACTCTCATCCAAGGGCTCTGACATGAGAAGGGCGGGAACAGCACACTCTCAAACATCTGGTAAACAAGGCCACGGTGCTTTCCAGCTCTGGTTGTTTGGAATTCCGTAGACCCCAGAAGCAGATGCCTGGATAGCAAGATGATGGATGACCTACTTTTGTAAAGCATGGTCTTCTGAGCCAGACAGAGCCATTTTTATGAAATCAGCCATATCCACTTCTGAGAGTCTATCACCATCCAGACCCAAAGACCCCCAAGAAGAGAAGGTAGGGATGGTCATTGGACTCTCACTTGCTATTCTAGTCACTCCTTCCAGATAAGTGTTTGTAATTTTGCCCTAATCTCTCTTGGTCTCTAGGTGCTAGGATAGGTTAATAGAGGAGAACTCCATTTGCACAGCCGTGGGGAAGCCATCATCCATGCTGGGTGAAGACTTTCTATTGTGGCTGCTTTGGGGTCACACACTCTCATGTCAGTAACTGTTGTTGGTTGTTTTCTAACTCTTTTGGCTCTTTGAGGGGCCCACCACTCAGCTCTCAAATAAATATACACAGAGACTTACTATTACTTATAAATGCCCAGCCTTAGCTTGGCTTGTTTCTTGCCAGCTTTCCTTAACTTAAATTATCCTGTCTATCTTTTGCCTCTGGACTTTTATCTTTCTCTATTCTATATACCTTTTCTTTCCTTCTTATTCCATGTCTGGCTGTACAGCTAGGTGGCTGGCCCCTTCTTTTCTTACTCCTCCCTTTCTTCCCTGATTTCTCCTTCTATTTATTCTCTCTGCCTACCAGCCCCACCTATCCTTTCTCCTGCCTAGCTATTGGCCATTCAGCTCTTTATTAGACCAATCAGGTGTTTTAGACAGGTACAGTAACACAGCTTCACAGAGTTAAACAAATGCACCATAAAAGAATGCAACACATCTTTTCATCATTAAACAAATGTTCTACAGCATAAACAAATGTAACACATGTTCAACTAATACTCTACAACAATTAGTGACCCTTCACTAATACTCTGAAAGTATGCTCAATAAATGCATTGGTTCTCCAGGAGAAACTATGATGGAATTAAGCTTTGGGTCACAGGTGGAGAGGGTAGACATTGTTCAATCCCCTCTCCCACCCAGGAGAAGATTTTTATCAATGCAACCCTCTTCCTTTTCTCCAGACATTGCCAAAGCTGAGTCTGCATGTCATGAATATCTGACCCAACACTGCTTATACTCTTATGCCCTAAGTCACTTGCCAATGATGTCCATAGACATCCGAGATTGGTGTCAAAATTACACACAGTCTAGAAGCTCACTGTGTTGCTTGTTGTTAATCTTTAACTTGACAAAATACAGGCTCACTGGGGAGACAGGCCTGTGAGTATACCTGTGGGGGATTGCCTTGGTTACATTAATTGGTGTAGGAAGACTAACATCATTACTTTTCTATGGCTGTGATGTGACACCATGACCAGGGCAACTTGTAAAAGTAATTTATAAAAAAAAAAACAACTTAATCTGTGGCTTATGGTTTTAGAGGGGTAGAGGCCATAATGGCAGAGCAAAGGCGTGACAGCAGGAACAGCTAGGAGCTCACATCTTGATCTGCAAGTTGGAGACAGAGAGGGGGGAGGAGGAAGCGAGTAGCATGAGTCTTTTGACACACCTCCTCCAACTAGGTCACACCTCCTAATCCTTCCCAAGCAGTTCCACCACATGGGGACCAAGTATTCAAATAAATGAGCCTATGGGGCCATTTTCATTCAAACCACCACCACAAAGACCCATCTTGAGTGTATGTGGGACCATTCTCTGGACAGGAGATGCAGGGGACAAGAGTGGGGAAACCATGCTGAGCACTAGCTCACATCATCTCTTCTGACCAGCTGCTTCCAGCCCCTGATGCCTTCCTTGACCTCCCTGCCATGAAGGACCATACTGTGAAGTGTGAGCTAAAACCAACCTTTCTCTCTTACATTGATTTTGTCTAGGGTGTTTTCACAGAAACAGAAAAATAACTAAGCTGCCCACCAAGATTACCCCATAAGCTCTGGAGTCACACAGGACTGTGAGTTCAAATCTCAGTTCTGTTTGGTTGATGAGCAAGTCAACCAAACCCCCTGAGTCTTGATTTTCTATTTGCCAAATGGAACCATGTGGCTGGAGATGTAGCTCCATGGTAGAGCACTTGCCTGGCACACGTGATACCAAGTTCAACTACCACCACTGGAAAAAAGGAAAGATTAATTAAGCCTTAGAGGGGAGTGAGTAGGGATGCCCCATTGCCCTTATATCTGCATGTCCTAAAGTCACTCTTACTGAATAATTAGCATTCATTTGCATAATCACAAAAATGCCTATTCAAGTCTTTTGCCCAATTTAAAAATGGGTTGTTTGTCTTTTTGTCACTTTCAGGCACAATTCATAAACATTTTCTCCCCTTCTGTAGATTCTGGTTTCTTGATAACTGTTGCACAAACATTTTAACTTTGATTAAGAAGTCCAACTTCCTTCTTTACTTTGTTGCTCATATTTTTGGTGTGATATCTCAGGGTCTCTTGTCAAATCCAAGGCTAGTGGTTTATCACTCAAAGAGTTCAGTGGTTTTAGCTCTTCCATGAGGGTGTGGATCCATTTTTCCCAGACACCCCACATGAAGGATGGGATCTGAGAACAAGGTAGCCTTTCAATTTTTACTCATCAACTTGACTACCATCTTTGTTTCCCCTCTCAGTGGAGCCCAGGTAGTTAGAAAGCCTTCTATGAGGTACAATGAGGGAGCTGAGGAGGAGAGAGGCCTAAATGGGAGACCTTGACCCATGATTTAGAGATAACAGGTCCCTGCGGTTGAGCCTGTGAAATCTCAGAATACTCCACAGAATCCAGGGTGGTATGTGGGGTCTTGCAGATAGGCTGATAAATGCACAGTGGTCACTAGAGACCATGCCAGAAGATGTGACAGCACCAGGAATAACAGCCTTGTTGATAAATGGCCAAGGAGCTAATGCAGCGTTACAACTGATCCATGGCCCCCAACCCTCTAGATTATGGCCACAGTTCTGAAGAGTAGAGTGAGGAGTGTCCAACATACCATGAATCCCAAAAATGGCTTTAGTCAACCTCATCTAACAAATAAGAGACTTTTGTGGTCAGGGTGACGTTAAAGCTGTAAGTAGGAATTGACCTCCATCATGGACACCATATTAACAGTTCTTTTCATCACTGTGTTGAGATACCTGACAAAATGCTTTCAATAGAGAAGGGTTCATTCAGGCTCACTGTTTAAGAGTGCAGTCCATCATGGCAGGGAAGGTGTGGAGGCAGGAGCATGAAAGTGGCTGATCATATTGCTTCCAACTGTTGAGCCAGAGCAGAGAGAGATGAACACTGGTGCTCAGCTCTCTTCTTCCTTTTACTCAGCCCAGAACCCCAGCCTAGGGGATGATGCCGCTCACATCCAGCATGGTTTGTCTCTGCTCAGTTAACCCTTTCTGGAAGCATCCTCACAGGCACATCAGAAGTGTGTGTCTCCTAGGTGATTCTAAATTCCACCAAGTTGATTATTTAGAGATGAACAGACCCATGAAAGAAGGACCCATCCTGATGTGAGAACCCACAATGTCTCTAAAGACGATCTATCTGAAACCGGAGTGCCATATTTAGTTTCGTTTCATAGCCTGCACCACTCCTGTTCCTTGGGAAGGCACAGATCTTTCTCCTGAATTTGCATTTCAGAGACAGACACACAACAAAACTTCAATAAAGAGACATAAATGACCCCTACAGAGGGTTTGCCTGGGGTTCATTTTGCCTCCAGAGGGATTCTGTTGATAAATGGCATAATTTTATTTGTCAAAATCTTGAGCTTGCTTTCCCTGATTTTTCTTGCTCACACATCCCCAGCTTGTTTCTGACTTTACCTGTGTGTTAAAATCATCATTCATCTATTCTTCATGGGGATATAGCATGGTGGTTGCCTTATATACACAAGGCCCTGGGTTCCATCCCCCACGCAACACTGCCAAGAACTTCTCCATTTATTCTTTGGTCTGTATGCCTGATGTTCTCATTTAACACACAGAAATGAACAAGGTTTGGTTGCCCATAAGGAGTTAGTTTCACAGCTTTCTTTCAATTGTGGGCAGAGAAGTTAGGGCACAAACTCACCTAACTGGCTAAGGCATATATGACATGTGGCCCCACACTCTGTGCTGACTTGTTATGAGTCTTCTGAAGGACAGCCAGCTAGTTCTGTGGCTTGGTCACTGGGTAAGTATCACACACACATAAAGAGTTTGAGATTTGGGGCTGGGGAGATGGCTCATTGGTTAAGAGCACTTGCTCTTGCAGGGGGTTTGGGTTTAAATCCCATCAACCACATGGCAGCTTACAGCTATCTGTAACTCCAGTTCTAGGGGATCTGATGCCCTCTTCTGGTTTCCAAGCGCACTGCACACATGTGGTGCACATACACATGAAGGCAAACATCCACACACATAAAATATAAATAGAAATTAGTTTTTAAAAGTTTAAAAATTCACTTTTATTTTATTTCTCTTTCTTTTCTCCTTCCTTCCTTCCTTCCTTCCTTCCTTCCTTCCTTCCTTCCTTCCTTCCTTTCTCTCTCTCTCTCTCTCTCTCTCTCTCTCTCTCTCTCTCTCTCCCCCACCCCCGTATTTTGTGTTTTAGAAAAAAGTTTCCATGTAGCTCAGGTTGGCCTCAAGCTTGCTATGTAGCCAAGAACCGTTGAACTTTTGGTATTCCTGTCTCCACAGGGGTTTAATCTCAGGGCACCACACCAGCTCAGCTGTATTTCCAGCATCTAAAAGATGCAATTTCACAAAGGGAGAATTCCACCTGCTGAACTCTGCTGATCCTGTTAAATCAATTAGCCTCATTTGGTGTAACCTCCGCCCAAGTGTACTTGATCATTTATATATTAGCAGACCCATCTAAGCAATCACAGACCTGCAACCAACATGAGTCCAAAGCAGAAACAGTCAACTTCCCCAACGATAAAGTGAGGTTTTTACCTTTCAAGCCAACAATTTTTGTTTCCTTATTTTTAATGATTAAAAATATCTAATCTAAGGCCAGGGCTTTGGGGAACATGACCCCCATGATAAGCTGTGATGGAGAAAGGTTTAACCTCTCTCTCCAAGAGACCAGTTTCAAAGCTGCTAACACTGAAAATTCACTGCAAACAGTTTTCTCAGGGGAATCACAAAACTCCAAAGTTTACATTCAAGGATGCCCATGGTGAGGGCGCCTATGACAGCAGAAACCATCCAAGTCAGATGCCCCACAACAAAGAATTATTGATAAATTATAATGCCTCCAGAAAAAGAGCCGTTAAGCCTTTACAAACTGCCTCTATAAAAGACTTCAGTGGCATGGGAGGGGGGCTTCTCGGGGGTGCATCTCACATTTGGAAAATGAGATGAGGTAGGCTAGGAGATGCTACACATCTAAAAATCACAGAAACACACACACACACACACACACACACACACACACACATACATACAACATTGGGGAGACGGTTCAGAGGGTAAAATGCTCACCACACAAGCATGAGAACCTGAGTTTGATCTGCAGCACTCACGTAAAAGTCAGGGACAGGGGAGCCTTCTGGGACCCCAGGGCCAGGGGTGGAATGGAGAGATAAGAGCTTTCCTGGAGTTCTTTGGCCAGCCTAGCCTAAGCAATGGGCTCTAGGTTCAGTGAGAGAGCCCATCTCAACAAGTAGAAAGGAGGGAACTGGAAAGATAGCCGAGTGGTTAAGAACACTTCCTGCTCTTGCAGAGGACCTGAGTTTGGTTCCCAGCATCCACAGGGAGGCTGACAACTGTCTGTAGCTCCAGTTGCAGGGAGATCTGATGCCCTCTTCTGGCCTCCTCAGGAACTTCACAATGTGATGCACACACACACACACACACACACACACGTAAACACACATGCACATAAAATAAAGAATTTTAAAAGAAAAAGACAATGGATATAGAGCAAGGAAGTTACCCTATATCAAGTTCTGCCATCCACATGCCCACATGAACACACACACACACACACACACACACACACAACATATAACACACACACATATATATAACATATAACACACATATACATATAACATATAACACAATATACATATAACATAGAATACACACATACATGTAACATAGAACACACACATACATATAACATATAACATATCTATATATAACATATAACATACTCACACCTATATATAACATATAACCCACATATGTATATAACATATAACCCCATATATATATAAACATATAACATTCCCACACACAGGCCATCTGCAGGGAAGAGGGGCAGGAGACTAGCTTCCAGCCTGGCCTTTTTCATTTAAGGCAGATGAGGTAGAATGCTTAGCGCTTTACCTGACATGGGAGCTGATTCACTGTGATCACTCTTAATATTCACTTCTGTGACTGAATTTTTAAATATCAACTTTGCAGGCTTGTTTATAGAAATAAGATCGAGTATGAAATAGATTGTTAACAAATGAGTTTGTGGTTTTTGTTTTGTTTTGTTTTGTTTTTGAAACAGTGTCTCATGAAGCTCAGGGTGGTCTTGAGCACTCAGTGGAACCGAAAATGACCAGGCACTCCTGTTCCTCTTGCCTCTCCTTTCCAAGTGCTAGCATGACAGGTGTACACCACTCTTTCAAACTTAGATAGCTCTTTAAAGACTTTCTTCATTTCTTTACTTTTTAATTTTTTTAATAGGGAGAAGCACAGGGTCCAGCAGGACTTCCTCGAGCCGACAGACTTAGATTTGGACATACCTCTCGGCTCTTTGTAACGTTGTGTGGAGTCCCTTACGCGGTGCCTTGTCATTTTCCCCCAGGATAGGGGAAATTGGCTGTGGTGAAGACTTGAAGAGAAGTCAGGGATGATGTCCCCAAATGCCAGCAGAGCCCAAGGGATGTGCTTCCCAGCTGCACTCTCTGCCCTGTTCCTTGGATGGTCCACAAGTGACAGAGGCAGCTACAGACTCAGAGGCGCCAGGACAGCGGCCAGCAGAAGACAGACTTCCCAGTCCCCGGGAATCTATTATTTAAACTCCGATTGCTCTCTTTAAGCACACCCATTCAGAAAGCTCTCCATTTGTAAAAGTCACCTTTTAATGGCACATTAAAGCCTCCAAACATCTTACCAAACCAAAAGTCCTCGTGGGTGCCAAAGAAGATTGAGTTCAGCCTCTCAGGGCAGCATGGTAAAGGACTGAGTCAGGGCAAGGCCGTGCCTCACCTTTCCCATCTGCTGAATGGGTTTAGTCAGACTCCTGCCCTGGAACACTGAAAGCATCCCACATCTTAACCACACAGAGGGTTTAATACAAAGATGGCGTCACCCAGAGGATGGTTACATGAGAAGCACTCAACTCCATGGTGTGGTTGTGACACTGTGTCCCACGCTGTGTTGTGGTGGGAAGCTGGGGCAAGTGAAGGGTGAGGCTCTGTGCTTCCATCCCGCTAGGATCTTAGGCCAGTCCCCTCTGCCTACCCAGTGTCTGGAGAGAGCCACTTCATATATCTGTCTATGAGGAAGATTGAGTATTGTCAGCAACGCCATTTACCCAGACGGGAATAAAATTATATAATGCTTACTAAGTCTCGGTCACACAGTGACTAATAAGCAGTAGATCACACTATTTGAATACTTATTGCCCATCGTATTACACACACAGTCTCCCTATGTGATAAGACGTTCAAGTTAAAAAGTTCCTGAACGTTTAAATTTACACTCAATTTCTTTTTTTGATACTGGAGATTAAAGACAGGGCCTCTCACCTGGCTTTGTTTTGAAATGGAAAGACTGAGGGGGAAAAAAAATCACTGAAATGGTGAAAAGAAAAATGTATGCCGTGTTAGGCTGAAGTTGCTGTTTAGGCAGGCATGAACGTCCTTCCTTTGGGTGCTGGGTTACCTATAGTCACCTGCTGCACAACACCCCATCTGTCTGGTGCTCACTATTTACAACCTCAAAAGTGCCTGGATACCCAAGTGTAAAGCTCAGGACCAGCACAACACAACCCGCTTGTCAGCCTGGCCTCCACCTGTCTCTCCAAACTTCCCAACACTTGGGTCATGTCTATGTCCAGAATTTCTGAGGTTTTGTTTTCTTTTTCCAATTGATTGATCCAAACTTTTTTTTTTTTTTTTTTTTGGTTTTTCGAGACAGGGTTTCTCTGTGTAGCTTTGCGCCTCTCCTGGAACTCACTTGGTAGCCCAGGCTGGCCTCGAACTCACAGAGATCCGCCTGGCTCTGCCTCCCGAGTGCTGGGATTAAAGGCGTGCGCCACCACCGCCCGGCCCAAACTATTTTCTTTGACTAGGTATTCTGTATATATTTTAGCATCTCCAGTGCAGGTATTGTGATCATCGGGATCAGGCTGGAGAGATGGCTCATCTGGGAAAGCCCTTGGTTAACCAAGTCCGAAGGTCCATGTTCCATCTTCATCGCTCAGGTAAAAAAGCCACATTCAGCAGTATACACTTGTAATCTCAGCCCTGGGGAGGTGGAGCCAGGAGGATCCTCGGGGCTCTCTGACTGGCCAGCCTAGAGCAATCGTGTGTCGTAGGAGAGCCTACCTCAATAAATAAGATGAGGAGCCCTAGGGGAGGCCAGCATCAGGCTTCCACGCCCAGGTACACACACACACACACACATACACACACACACACACACACACACACACACATACACACACACACACACACACACATACACACACACACACACATACACACACACACACACACACACATACACACACACACACACACATACACACACACACACACACACATACACACACACACACACACACACACACGAACACACACACACGAACACACACACACACACACGAACACACACTCTCTCATTAGGATTAGCACCATGGACATTTTACCTCAGCTCTCTGCCCCCACTCTTGGCAAAGGACTTGGTATGGGGAGCAGCCGATATACCAAATATCAAACACGCTCAAGATGAGAGCTGAATCAAAAGATCTCTGGGAAACTGAAGTATTTGGTGTGGGCATTTCACAGGAAAATGGGGTTGCTGGAAGCCACTGAGTAACTTTTTTTTTTCTGTAGATTCACACTCTGATGTGAAATCAAGACCCAAAGCCCTCATAGGTTGATTTTCCACAGTCTTCATCGGAGTTCCCTTTACTCTCCTTGAATACTACACCTTGAGTTTCTGCTAATTCCCACAGGACTTTTGAGCTATGCTACCTAGGTTGGGCCTCTGTGGAGGGGCTCCTTGTGGTCTCCTTTCTCAGCACAGCCTTCTTCTCCTCCATTGGGGCCCCTAGGAGCCAATTATTCTTGTCAGATCATCAACCCCTGCCTGGAGAACAGGAGCTCCACGCCTCTTCACGGCCCTCCTACTTGACCGGCTCATTAAGACAAGAGACGGTGCTTTGGCTCAAATCAGGACTTTCGGGGCCCGGGGTCCAGACTCCATTCTAAAGTGCTTTGGATGAGGGAGTGCCCTTATCCAGCATTATTTCATGAGCCTTAACGGTTGGTTACACTGCAGGATGGAGGGCAGTAAGTCGGGACGGGAAGGGGTTAAATAAGATATTAAATAGAATCTAGTACAAAGACCAGTCAGCAGTGTTCCTTCATGTTCCTCATTCCTTTAGGGTTTTGGGTCTGAAAATAGCATCCTCCCTTGCACCTCGATTTTGGACAGGCCTTTAACTGATGTTTACATCATCCAGGCCTAACGTCTACGTAGAGCTGAGCTGTCTATTGCTCAAACCGATGGTTCACTACTGACATTCTCTCCGTTAAGGCTCCTAAGCCTCCCCCTCCTTGGGCCTCTGTCTCCAGCTGGTCAAACTCAGAGCGAGCCACAAACACAATGGAATCCTTCCCTCTGAATTGCTCAATACCATCTGCCTCTGCGGCGGGCCCCAGACAGGGTGAGCAGTACAGGGGTAGACACACCATGGCTCCATCCAGGCACTGTGTGTCACGTGTGCGCTCTCGGATCTTTCTGGCTTCCTTGATCAAATGTTTCCCTAGTCCATTGGCATCTTTGCTGTTGTTGTTTTTATGGCTGTGAGTGCGTGTGTGTGTGTGTGTGTGTGTGTGTGTGTGTGTGTGTGTGTTTGCATGTGCTCATGAATATGTGGATTTGTGTGTAGCACAGAGTGTTAGAAAAACACCCTGAAACTGGCTGGGTAGCCTTGCAGACAAGCTCGAGTTCATGTCTGGAAATGACAGCATCAGAGTGGCGTGATGTCCATACACTTCTGAATCCGATCCAAAGACATGCCTGAGAAGTAAGCTTGGATGGAGCCCATCCCCCGGGCATAAAGACACAGATGACCAGTCTACGGCAACCCCAAGGTCACACATCGCTTGAACCCATTTCTGTGGCTCTTGGCATCCTTCGTATGCCAGCCCTCATACAAGGGGCCCAACCAACAGCACCTCGCCCATCTTCCAAGCTCTAGCCAGCTAGATCTAGATTGGGCAGAACTCAGCTCCCTAGCTGCACAAAAGCACTATTGTTCAGGTCCTGCTTTCCTGGAGGAAGTGGCCAATCTCAACTCCAGGAGTCTTGGCCAAGCCTCAGGCATGAAGAGAAGGTGCTTCTTCTGGCTCTTGGCTGTTGACAGTGGAGTGGCTGCCTTGGCCACGCCAGCATGTACTAACAAAGCACCCAGCACCCAGGATCTGTAGACAAGGCCTGCAAGGGCAGTGGAAATAGAAGCCTCCGAATTCCAGGAGTCACATGGTGTCTATTCTGAGGCCAGCCTCCCTCCCCTCCCCTCCAGGGCTATGCCTTGCCTGTGGAGTGTTCATACCAAGAAACAGTATAACAAGGGCACATCTCTGTTTGGGTTTTACGGACCAAGCCATTTTACCACAACAGGAGTAGAGCCTTTGAGGGCACTTACTGGAGTCCACAGAGCCACGACCTAATTAAATCTACTGGAGAAAGATCTCTTGTTGGAGAAAGGGAGGGCTGGATTGTATCTTTTGAGAAATCACCCAGCCTGAGGATGGCACTCCTACTTATGGGCTGTCCCAGCTAGTTTTATGTCGACTTGACACAAGCTAGAGTCATCTGAAAGGAAGGAGCCTCAATTGAGAAAATGTCTCCATAAAATCAGGCTGTAGGCTGGATTAGTGATTGATGGGGCGGGGGTTGGGGGGTGGGGGTTGCAGACCATTGTGGGTGGTGCCATCCCTGGGCTGGTGGTCCTGGGTTCTATAAGAAAGCAGGCTGAGCAAGCCATGAGGAGCAAGCCAGTAAGCAACACCCCTCCATGGCCTCTGCATCAGCTCCTGCCTCCAGGTTCCTGCCCCATTTGAGTTCCTGTCCTGACTTCCTTCAATGATGGACTAAGATGTGGAAGTGTAAGCCAAATAAACCCTTTCCTCCCCAACTTGCTTTTTGGTCGTGGTGTTTCATCGTAGCAATAGATGAAACCCTCACTAAGACACGGGCACCAGAAAAATAGACTGAATGCATGTTGTTATCAGTAACCTCAAGGAGCTAGGATATGCGAGGGATGGCCTCAGCTCAGACAGTGTTGATGCTGTTATGGCTCTTTCAGGATCATTAGCAAATAGTCATCACCCAACTGCTCTGCAAAGAATGAATGAGGTTCTTTCCAAAAAGCATGTGTAGAGAGAAAGTTATTTTTCTCTTTTATTTTCATTCAAAAGCAAGAAGGGAACTTTGATGAATGGGGATGATCCTGATTCTAATGCAAATGTTATTAACATGAATGATGCTGATGTTTAATAATAAAAATATTAAGACAAAGTAGAGAAGGCGGAAGAAAGAGGAGGAGAAGGAGGAGGAAGAGGAGGAGAAGGAGGAAGAAGAGGATGAAAAGGAAGAGGAAGAGGAGGAGAGGGAGGAGGAAGAGAAGTAGGATGTCGATAGAAGTCGGAAGAGGAAAAGAGGAAGAATGCAAATGGCCCCACCATTTCTTGAATATCTACTATGTGCTGCAGACCGAGTGGGTCCTTCCTTACCACTCTGCCTCTGGTGAGTTTGTCCCTCCACAGTCCCAATGGGGGCCACCACATCTCTATGTGTAACCGGGGGACAGATATCTGTTTTCAGCTGAGACAAGGCCGAGTGTCACATTACTGTGCCAGGGAGAGAGTGGCAGCCACAACCAACACTTCTCTCCAGAAAGAGACAGGAAGCTGAGCTTGCAGAAGGAGGAATGTAAGAACCCTGAGTCTCAGAAGGTTCGAACATGCTTCCCACTCTGAGCAACACAAGGGCTTCTGGGACCCTTCCCATTGCTCCCTTTGTTCCCTTCAGGTTGAGTGGGAGGGAGTTGACTTCTCGCAGCCCTGTGATGGCTGTGGCAACACTCAGATTTTCACCAATTCAGCCAGGTCTGCCTGTGTCACAGAAAAAGCAATGATGATTGGTTGAGTATTTGTAATAAAGAAAGCTTGCCACTCCTACAGAAGACCTAATTTCAGCTCCCAGCACCCACATATAGCAGCCCACAAATGTCTATTCACTCCTGCTACAGGGGAATCCCATGCCCTCTCCAGGCCTCTGTGGGTACTGCATGCACATGGTGCATATACATACACATAGGCAAAAACATCCATACACATAAAATAAAATAAAAAATTAAAAACAAAAAGAAGAAAAGTAGATTCAAGTGGGTAGAGAAAGCTCCCATTTGCCCTTTATCACTGCATACATTTTTCCCCCCTAGAATTCTCATTTAGGTCAGTTGAGGGTGATGTTGATATGAGGCAACCCTGTGGGTTCTGAAATGAATGAGCTCACTTTCCTTGTTTTACAGCAGAAGGGTCAATGACTTGCCTCAGGCACACATCTGCTGGGAAACAGAAGCAGTCTTGCCCCTGGGACCCAGGCAGGGACACCAGGCCGGTGGTGGCCTTGTGGTCTGTCTTCCCAACATTGCTTTGACTAATCTGGAGACTGTGCACTGGGCATGTTCATGCTTTCTTACCATTTCCCAGAGAGATTTCAGCAGAGCCTGGACCCAGATGTTCCAGACACAGGAATGAGATAGTATCAGAAATCCAGGCAGCCATTTCTACATCCCCATGAGCCAATAGTGAGTGTGCGTGATGGGTCACAATGACCACAACACTCATCAGTGTGACCACTGATCCTAAAAACCCACTCAATAAAACAAAGAGAGGGGCAGGGTTAGCACTGAGGCAATTCCCCTGTGGTGTACACAAGGAAGAAAGCCATCTTGTGGTGTTAGCTACTTTCCAAAGAACTTCCAAAAATCCATTAGTTAAAAAAAGTGTGTGTGTGGTGGTATTATGTTCCCCAAAATATTGTGCACCCTAATGAACTTATCTGGGGTCAGAGAACAGGAATAGCCACTAGATACAAAGGCTAGAAAATGGTGGCACTCACACCTTTAATCCTAGCATTTCAGAGGCAGAAATCCCTCTGGATCTCTGTGAGTTCAAGGCCACATTGGAAACAGCTAGGCATGGTGACTCACGCCTTTAATCCCAAGAAGTGAGTCTTTAATCCCAGGGAGTGATGGCAGAAAACAGAAAGATATATAAGGCATGAGGACCAGAAACTAGAAGCATTTGGCTGGTTAAGCTTTTAGGCTTTTGAGCTACAATTCAGCTGAGACCCATTCTGGATGAGGACTTCCAGTCTGAGGAAACAGTATCAGCTGAGGAACTGGCAAGGTGAGGTAGATGTGGCTTGTTCTGCTTCTCTGATCTTCCAGCATTCACCACAATACTGGCTCCAGGTTTGATCTTATTAATAAGACCGCTCATCTACGTGTGTGTTTATGTGTGTGTGTGTGTGTGTGTGTGTGTGTGTGTGTGTGTGTGTCTGTGTGTGTGTATGCACCTGTAGGTACATGCAGCAGAGGCCAGAGGACACATTTGGGTGCCATAGTTTAGGTATGATTTTTTGGCCAAGTCTCTCATTAGCCATGAGCCAAATATGCTAGGCTGTGTAGACCCAAGGAACCACCTATCTCTGCCTCCCCAGTGCTGCCATTACAGGCACACCAACATGCCTGGCTTTTTTAATGTAGGGCTCGAAGTCAGACAAACCCTTTGCTGACTGCACCATCTTCCCATCCCCCCCCCCATGTTAGTTTTCATCAGTCATTTGCAGGAGGTCCATCACTGACCATCAGGTGAGAAATGCATGGGCAAGGGCCATGTTTACCTTGTCTCCCTTTTACATTTATTTTTATAAATAAAGTTTTATCGGAACAGAGCACAATTATGTTCCTAAGTGGTATGTGTGGGTCTCTCCATGAGGGGACAACTGTGTGACTGCAAACAGAGTCTTGCAAAATCTAAAGTGTTCCCTGTCTGAGTCCATGCAGGGGACAGTGTGTGCTGACCCCTGGCACGGAGTATCTTATTTCCAAAGCTGGAAGCATTCTCTTAAGTTTGTTCCATTCGGATGCGTTTAAGTTGGACCAGTAGGCAGATCTCAGCACCTACATGTTAGGATTTGATAGTTAAAAGTATTTGTTTTTAAGTGAATTGATTTTTAGGCATAAGGAAATGTCGCGTGAAACTTGGGATGGTCAGCTTCTTCTAGAAACCGGAAACCCAGAACCATGCATATTTGTCAATCATTGGGCAGAGTCTAGAGTAGGTCCTCCTTGACTGACTTCTCTGAAGGCCCTACCTCTTCCTCTTGCTTTCTCTTTACCAAGGTTGAGTCTTACTTGACATGTACCATGGCACTTGTACTTGAGTCCCCGTGAACTCACCAGCAGTGAGTTCCTTCTGGGAAGAGGCCAGATAAGATATTGTTTCAGATTGCTACATGTTATATGAAAAACAGTGATGAGGAGGCCTCTGGGATGCAATCCAGTTTGTAGAGCTCTTGCCTAGCTTGAAGCACAAAGACCTGCATTGGATCCCTAGAACCACTTAAGTTAGGCATGGTGGGGTAAGCCTGTGAGCTCAGCATGCGTGAGGGGACACACACACACACACACACACACACACACACACACACACACACACGGAGGTTAACAGGCAAGCATAGGGTCAGGCATGGTGGTGGACATCTACAGTCCCAGCACATGGCAGGTATAGGCAGGAAGATCCCCAGTTTGGGCTGGAGTTCCTCAAAAACACTCATCAAAAAGAAAGAAGGCTATGGTCTGTCTGCTCACTACCCTTGAGGAACTGAGATGTTCCATCCAATGACTGAACCGGTGTGTTTTTGGTTGAGATGGGGAAACTGAGGCACTGAAAAGCATGGGCCTTGCTGACAATAGCATAGTGAATGGCAGGAACAACCCAGAGCCCAGGGTGCCCTGTCTCAGTTCCATGGTCCTTACCACTGTTCCCATCGGCTCTTACTGTGGGTCAGCTCAAATACCGTGACTGTATTGTAGCCGCTTTGCTATGCTGTAGTGAAAACCATCAGTCATAAAAACCTTTTGCACAGTTAGCATGCACATGCACACACACAGGCATGCACATGCACACACACACACATGCAACCATACATACACACACATGCACACACACAAACCAGCAGCATAATTGAGAAACAGCAGAGAGAAGGGTAATGAATAGTCTTATTGACATAATTTTACCGTTAGATGAAATTCCATGAACCCAGCAGCTACCGATGCCAGGGGATGCAGGCCAACTACACAGAATGGTGCTGGTACCTCCAGCCCAGTTCATGACAATGAAACTAGTGACATGCTTTTCCATCTTGTCCCAAGCACAGTCAACCTCAGTTTCCCCTTGGAGTATCCTGTATATCCAGGATATATAGGAACTAGGAAAAAAAATTTTTTTAAGACTTGGCCTGAAAGCTGGAACAGGTTAGCTTGTAAGTTGAGGTAATTGTTTTTATTATTATTATTATTATTATTATTATTATTATTATCATTATGTTTATTATTGTTGTCATTTTTTTTTTAAACTTACATGCAAATTCTTCAAGATTCGGGCTGCTTTTCACAGGGTAGGATTGTCGTGTTGATTACTGGACATCTGTAGTTTAGACACTTGCCTACCAAACACTGTGAGGGCCTTCTTCAGTCATCGGAGGTGATTAGAGACCACCCCACACACTTCTGGTATCTTTTGTAGGGAACATTCACTACCCCAAATCTTTCCCAATTCTGTTCTGGGCTGTTTGGAGGAATCAGTGGAGCGTCAGAGAGATACCCCAAAGGATCATGGGATCCTGTGAAGTCCTAGAAGTTAGACCTAGTGACCTGGGTTTCTGGAGATTTCTCCAGCCTACTGACAAAGCATCCTGGGCTGTTGTTTGAGATGCTGTGGAGAGTGCCAGCCCACCTATGTACTTAACTTCCAGGCGGAGAGAAGAGAGAGAGAGGGCACCTGGTTCCAAAAGCCTTTGGCACGACTGGAAAGGCTACTCCGGGTTCATCTCACTCCCCAAGCATAAAATGGCACAGCTCTGACCAGCCTCAGCCTTCCACAGCTAGAGAGGGAGAAGGTTGGGCTCTTCATTGTTATGCAAATGAGATGCAAAAAAAGTCCGAACTCCAGGCACCCCCTCCAACAGTGGCTTAAGAGAATCTCCCAAGATGTTTCTACCACATGTGCAAGACATTAAAATTAGTCTGAAGCTCATCTGAGGAGCCGTCTGACATTGCCATATGTCGGGAGCGGGGGCCGCCCCCCTCCCGTTCAGCTAACATCTTAAACTATTTTCAAATGATTTAGGTTCACCAAGACCTAAAGCGTATTTTTTCCTCCTCCTGAGTACCTTTACCCTCTCATTTTAAACCCCTGAGTATTTTCAAGAGAATTCAAGCCACATGTTTACACTTGACTCGGTTACATGTTGTTTTCCGAGAGTCATTTGATGTCCGGGCCGACTCTGAGAAATATATATTAAATGTATGGATATATAGACATTGGTATCTGTGTGTGTGTGTGTGTGTGTGTGTGTGTGTGTGTGTGTATGCATGTGTGTATGTATGTGTGTGTGTGTGTACACACACGTGTGTGCATGTGTGTGCTTGTGTGTGGACAGTGTCAACTTTACAAACGGGGGCACTTGTCTAGCGTGTGTAACATCCTTTTCTTGCTGGTTGGTAGTTTTGAAAACTGCCTCTTAAGGAGACATCCTTTGCTTATTTTTAAATCAACTTATTGTTACTTGTTTGATTTTTTTTTTATAATGTTTAGTTCCAGAAGTTTCTATGGCTTGCATTTTAACTCCTTCTGAGCACCACCATTGGTAAATATTTTCTTCTATTCCATAGGTGCTTGTTTTTCTGTTGATCATTATGTTTCTATATTTGTGTTGGTGCATGTGTGTGTGTGTGTGTGTGTGTGTGTGTGTGTGTGTGTGTGTATGTGTGTGTGTAGAGAGAGAGAGACCAGAAGCCAACTTTGTCATCTCTCAGGCACTGTGAACCTTGTTTTTGGAGACAGCATCTCTCACCGGCTGGGGCAAGCCATACCCTGAGGACTCTGTACCCACAGACAAAAAAAGATTCCAAACAGAATAGGAATAGACTCACATGACCACCACCATCCACATAGACATATATTGGATAAAATAGGTGCACATGAGCCCATCCCCGACATAGACACTGCAGATATTTAGTTATCTTATCTTGGCTGATAGTATTATTTTTAAAATTTTTTTATTATGACTTTTACTTATTTAATGCATGTGTTGGGGGAGAAGTGCACACCACAGTGCCAGAGACTAACTTTCAGGAGTCTGCTCTCTCCTTCAGCCCTGTGGGTCCCGGAGTTCGAACTCAGGGCATGAGGCTTGGCAGCAAGTGCCTTTACCCACCGTGCTATCTCACGGTCCTCATCTGACATTATCAAGGACAAGAGTGAATAGGAGAACAGAAGGGTGGCACAGCTACTGTCCTTAATGACACCCTTGTGTCTCCTGTCAGCAGAGTATTGAACTTATTTGAAGCATTTCACCAACATGTGGATGGATTTGGTTGGACAAAAGGACAAGCAGGTATTAAGACAGAGGGACAGGAAGACAAGAAAATGTTACCGTATCCTCTCAGGCCCCACATGACCTGGCATTTGTAATCGGAACCCCCTTCCTTCCCGCTGGATTCACTTTTTAAAGCAAAACACACGCAGGGCTCAGTGGCACCCACAGGGTCTTGGCTCCTGCACTGCCTATGGACTCTCCTCTCACCTTTCTTGCCCTTTAGAGCTCTGATGCCTTGTGGGTAAAGCCCTTTCCACAAGCTCCCACGACATGGCTAAGTCTTCCCCCAGAAGCTATTGTGGGGGATCGGATCTTTGTGTCTCTTCAAAATTCCTATACTGAAATCTTTGTGCCAATGATGTTAGGATGCAAAGCCCTTAGGGAGCTGGTTAGATCCTGAGGGTGGAGTCATCATGGATGGGGTTCATGTCCTTCTAAAAGACACTTGACGCCCTTGCTCTGGCATCACCTGAGGTTATGGTGGGAAGAACATCCACACAAAATGTGACCCTCACTAGACAAGTCTCCTGAAGCCCCGACTTTGGATTTCCCAACACCGAAATGTAAGAAATAAGTTCCCACTGTTCGTAAGCCTCGGTTTAGGATTTTCCTTACAGCATCCCAGCTGAGATAACTCTCATAACTACCAATGCTACTCTGCTTTTAATTTGTTATGTGTGAGACACACGGATGTTAGCCTGGATGTGTGATTTCAGATATGTGTGTGCTGGGGCATACCCATGGGGGTCAGAGGACATCTTTCAGGAGCCAGTTCTCTCTGTTGTAGGTTATGGGGACCCAGCTCAGGCAATCGGGTTTGTGCAGCAAGTACTCCTACCCATGAGCCATCTTGATGGTCCCGTTATTCGTATTCATTACTGCTCTGGTGATTTCATGGCCATAAGCCTTAGCCAGTGCTGAACACTATGCCCACGTACTCATTTGCCCCTCACAGAAATGCCTTCTCCTCCCTCCTCCTGTGTCCTCCTCCCTCTTCTTCCCTCCTCTCCCCTCCTCTCCTTCCTCCTCCCTCTTCTTCCCTCCTCCCCCTTTTCCTTCCTCTTCCCCCTTCTCCTCCCTCTTCTTCCCACCTCCCTCCTCCTCACTCCTCTTCCCTCTTCTCCCCTCCTTCCACCTTCCTCCTTCCCCCTCTTCTTCCCTCCTCCCTCCTCCTCCTTCCTCCCCTTCCTCCTTCCTCCTTTCTCCTCCTCCTACTTCTATCTCTCTCTTCTCCTCCTCTTTCTCTTCCCTTCCCACCTCTTCACCCCCTCATCCTCCCTCTCCCCTTTACTCTCCTCCTGTCCCAGCTCTCCCTCCTCCCCTTCCCTCCTCACTCCTTCATAGCCATTGTCCTCAATCGGTAAACAAGGAGGCTGTAGGCAAGGCTCTACCTAATACCACAGCCGAGCTCATACCCCAGGCAGGCGCAAGGTTCCTCTGTGGACTTGAGGCCCCGGCTGCTGGCTTCTCCAGCAGCCATTCTGCTCTAGCCACCTCCTGATCCCCCTTTCCTGAGCTCTGCTTCATAATAGCTGGTGTTACCACTCAGCCTCCCCACCAGCCAACCAAGTACTACAAATAAGAGTTTTCATAACTGTCGATTGTGAGCCGTGTTGCTGGTACCTAGTAGGTCAACATGAGTACCTTACTGCTCTGTGGCTACTGTTGTGATGAGACCAGCTTTCATGTAACCCAGGCTATCCTCACACCCACTGTGTAGCCAAGGATGACCCTGAACTTTTGGTCTTCCTGCCCTCAATTCCCAAAAGCTGAGGTAACAGGCCACCCAACCATTCCCAATTTAGGCAATGCCCAAATGAGGTGGACCCCGGACCATTGTGCATGCTGGGTAAGCACTCTCCCAACTAAGCTACTGCCCCAGCCCCAGTAACACTAACGTTAAAAGTGATCTTTGCAGCTGATGTATCCTTCAGAAAGAGGAAAACCTTGCTACAGAGAGCTGCCCCGCTGAACCCAAAGGACACGGGCTAAGGCGAGCCAAGGACAGAAAACAAATACTCCCTGATCTCATCTCTGTGGAATCGAAAAGGACAGTGATGACGGAGGTCAAGAAGAGAATGGGAGTCACTGGGAGCTCGGGGTGGGGGGTGTTAGGGAGATGTGGGTCAAAGGGCGCACTTTCGGGACTGTAGCCTCATCATGATGTTCTGTGTTTCTGAAGATTGCTTTAGAAGTCACCATTCAACGGGCAAGATATTCATACAGTTGAAAAAACACAAGGTAAAAGGAAGGATACCATGGGAGCTCCTCAAGCCTGAGTCCAGCTGCCCAGATCACTGGTCTCCCAAGGCAACCAAGAATTTTGGTAACTTATTTATCTTTCCAGAAATGTCTTACACACACACACACACACACACACACACACACACACACACACAGATACATGAATACAACAAGTGGATTGTCTTTCTCTTTAAAATATGCATGTCAATACATTACAAATGCCATCTAAATACTATTCCTTTATGTTAGCCTTGTGTTTTATGGTCCTGGAGGTCGAACCCAGGGCTCCATGAATGCTAGGCAGGGCCTCATGGGTGCTAGGCAAGGCCTCCACCACTGAACTGCACCCCCCAGCCCCCTTTGAAGACAGTTTTTCTTTTTCTTTTGAAGCGGGTCTCACGAAGTTGTCCCATGTGACCTTGAGCTCACTATGTAGCCCAGGCTGACCTTGAACTCTTTGAGCTGCCTGATTAACCACCATTCAGCTTACGAATGATTTCAAACAAACCTCTTGTCATGTTTCTCTAGCTTCAGTATAAACCTTTACTGCAATCTGACTCATCGAAAAGAAGCCCCCTGTTTCCAGAATGATCTGTGTTCATGAAGAGTGCCTCTCAGTTAGACGGGAGTCCCTGTAGGTTAGGCCTGGCATCTGGCACCACTATACATCCATTTCACCAGGAGCCCCCAGTGTCCAGCAGATCTGGCCTGAATTCCAGAGGAAGGACGAAGGATGAAGGACCTGACTCTGAAGTCATCTTCAGCCCAGGCTGCGCAGCAGGACCAGCCAGCGCGTTCTTAACATCCCACTCAGAGGTCAGAAGATGGAGCAGGGAATGGTGGAGTTTGAAGTTTCACAGAAGCTTTTGATCAGCATTCCTGGCTCCTAGGTCTCTAGCTGGAGTTCCGTCCCTCACTGCCTTTAATCTCCTCTAAGCGCCCTCCATTTTACCCCAGACAGGACTCCCATGTTTACTTTCGGTCTCTGGTCAGCTCAGCAGCTTGTCCTTCTTGAGGCTGCCCTCCCTCATCAGGTTCTCCAGGGCCACCATCCCTTTGGGTTCCAGCTGCACTTTGCCTCCTGTGCCCATGGGGACATCTTAGGACTAAAAGGGTCTGAAGAAGAAGATTGAGGTGCGTAGAGCTGAAGACCATGGGTTCGAGAAACAGGTTGACCTTGTTCGTAGAGATAGGCAAGTCCTTTGGTGTGCTTCTTTACTGGCCTTACCTGTCTCTTCAGACGTTCTCCTGTTTCTCCTGCACTCTGTGTGTGTGTGTGTGTGTGTGTGTGTGTGTGTGTGTGTGTGTGTGTACACATTTTCACATGCGCATGCGCATGTGGAGACCAAAGGTTCAAGCTTATCTTCTTCCTCAATTGCTCCCTTGGTTGTTTGAGACGGAGTCACCCGGATGAACCTGGAGCTCACCAAGTCGCCTAGTCAGACTGACCAGCAAGCCCCAGGAACCCCCTTTCATCTGTCACTCCAGTCCTGGGACTGAAGGTGCACACAACCATGCCTGGCTTTAGAACAAGGGTCCCAGAGATCTGCAGTCAGCTCCTCACTCTTAGAAGCATTGAGCCATCTTCCCAGGCCCCTCCTGCAATTTCCAGAGCTGCTTCACCACCCAGCGGGCCTGGAGGCCTGGCACAGTCCCTGCCGTGTCTGACTCAAATCTTCCTTTTTCAACCCTTCTCTGCCTCTGGGGTCTTCCTTGGCCACACTGAAAACTGATTTTCCCATCATCCGCCTACTCCACGCTCCGTTTTTTTCCGGCGCAATTTCCTTCGAATAATCCCTTGCTCCCCGCCAAGCAATCTTCACGACTGGAGTTGACATCGCTTCTCTACCCAGACAGCCCCCTGCTACCCCCTCTAAGTCTCCCTCACCACCATTGCCTATTTCCTTTCTCCAAAATGACTCTCCTTTTCCAAGGAGGCTTTCCACTTGTTTGGGAGAGCTGGTGCCGAGGAGGGGAATCGCTTCTGTGTTTCAGACCTCACAAGCCTTGGCATTTTTATGCGAATTCAGATGGCTGGAACACCCAGCCACGGCGGATGCATGTACTGTTGGCATGGCTGATCTGCCAACAAAACTTCAAGAAGTTTATGGGTTTGTTAGAATTACATGGCAAATCTTGGAAGGAGTCTCGGTGTTATGTAATTACTGGAAGGAGGAAAAAGGCCCCGGTGTGGGGTCTCTCCCTGTGTGTGTGTTTCCTGCCTCTTTGCTTTTGTTCTTTAAGAGAAAAAAAGAGAGAGAGAGAGAGAAAGAGAGAAAAGAAAAGAAAACCAAACTTAATGCAAAGGAATGTGTGAAAAGCAGCAATGCTAACAGATCTGGGGCTTTTGGACGACTGCTCCAGAGACAAAGGTCAAAGTGCGTTCAGCTCAATTGTCTGCGTTCAAGCGCTGACAAGACAGGACAGGCCTCCAGCACTCAGGATTCTGGCAGAGCATCCGGCTGGATGCCTCCCTCCCCTAAAGAGGCTGTTACACTCATTCATGGATGGGAAGGAGTGGCCAAACAGCTGCCTTCTCCGACCCAATCAAAGCCTTGTGATGGGACAGGCCAAGCCCCTGGCTTCCACCGTCCACGTGCTGAGACTGGTAAGGTATCCCACAGTGCATGTGGCAGGAGCTCAGGGAATATCCATAAATAAGGGAGAAGATCTTGGAGCTCGGCATCCATGGTTACCACAGTTGCCAGGAGACGGGTCTGGGTGGAGTCAAAAGGGGACTCCAGGTGAAAGCAGTCATTTCTCCTTGGATGGGTACCGGATACATCCTGGACACAGTGAGGGTCATGTTCATGAAATGCTCAAAGATTATCATGAGAGACTGAGAGAGAGAGAGAGAGAGAGAGAGAGAGAGAGAGAGAGAGAGAGAGAGAATGAACAGCTATAACAGCCAGCACTTGGCTTCGGTACATGGGGCTGTCTCTCCATCAGAGGTCGTGTCTCTACTCCTGGCTCCTGTACCTTGGCCCTCCCAGCATGCCTGCAGTCTTCCCCCTGTGAATGTGATTCAGAGGTCAGCCAAAGATTTGGGCAGAGTTTATACATGCCACCTGGGGCGTTCCCTGTCTGGTTCCTTCCTTTCCGAAAGGGTACAGATCGGTGCCTGCTTTTCAGGCTGGGAGGAAACCTACTGTAGAAACACCTCCTTCCGGATGCTCGGCTGTTCTGGAACTTGCCTTTTTCCAGTTGCTTTCTAGTGCCTCCAAGCTTTATTGTTTTGTTTTTAAATTGTGCAAGGCAAGTGTTGCTAACTGCCAGAGATTATCTGTCCGTCTGTCCATCCATCCATCATCCACCCATCCATCCATCATCCACCCATCCATCCATCCATTCATCCATCCATCTATTCACCTACCCATCCATCCATCCATCCATCCATCCATCCATCCATCCATCCATCCATCCATCAATCAATCACCTTCCTTCTCTCTCTTTCTATCAATAATTTTTTATATTATTTTTTTTCTATCAATTGTCAGTAACTTAAGTTAGCTAATACAAGTCTGTATTCTTCCACTTGATTCTGATTTTTACATCATGATAAAATCATAACTGTACAGAGATTTACAGCCAGGAAAAAAAAAGACTATTTTGAGTTTTGAATTTATTTAATTTTCACAATGCTACTGTGCTCTAGGATTTATTGTCACACCCTTTGTGGGGATCAGAGACTCGCAATGTCAGAGTTCACAGGGTCCTAGCATGTCTACAGAAGCACCAGGCTGCCCTGCCCGGCCTTTCGGCTCTGAGCTTTCTCCTGTCATGGTCTGAGAAGGCTGTGATTGGCTGTCACATCACGTTAATCTGAACATTGCAGAAGGTTAAGAGAATACAACTTTACTCTTTTTGTTCAGGTAAGTCTCCATCCACCCTCTTCCAGCTTCTCCAGTGACAGCCCTGGTTTGGGTCCTAATCAACCCCGGATGGTCGCTCGCCCTGCTGATTCAGTGAAGACTCATACCTGGCAGCCCCTCACCATTCTGCAGTCTTCCTCATAGAAGACCCGGCAGAGGAAGAGAGAGCAGGAGATCATGAGGGGCAGTGATGGTGGTGAGGGCTAGAAACTGCTAACACCACTCTGCATGGGCACAGACATGGGCACAAACCTCATGGGGAATGTAGGCTACCAGCATGGCCACGGAGAAGAAACGGTGTGGGCATGAGGCATTGTGAAACCCACACTTACCATGTGCACAGGAGGCAGAAACGGTGTGGACATGCCCCTGTGGCTTCCAGTGTCACGGAGTCTGCCAGGCAAGGATGGCACTGACGAGATACAGCTTTTACTTTCTAGCAGTTAAGCATTTCTCAGTTTTCTGAAGAGTTCAGAGATGCAAACAAGGGAAGAGAAGAAATGCAAAGACCGCCTCAGACATCACAGTTCTTTTGGCATATTAGTATCTTTGTTTATTCTTTTTACTTTTTTTTCCTATGTCTGTAAGCGTCGTATTTTCCCCACAAAGGTATCATAGCATGCTTGCCATTTTGCATTGTTTCCTTATGATCTATAGGGCTTTAGGAATGTCTTTCCATAGGGGTGTATAATTTTTAAGGTGGAACAGAGAGACCGCGGAATGACTCAGAGCGCAAAGGCGCTTGCTGCTAAGCCTGATGACCTGAGTTCAGTCTCCAGGTCTGACAAGGTGGAAGGAGAGAACCAATTCTGCAAGTTGTTCTCTGATCTCCACATGAGCACTGTGATGCAGGCTTGTGTGTGTGAGTGCACACAAACACCGCACACACACACACAAAAACAATAAATGAATAAATAGATAAATGTAATTTAAAGATTTAAAGGTAAAATAGTATGCTATTTTATAGGTGTTCCAGTTTGTTAACATAATCTCATTCTATCATCATCATCATCATCATCATCATCATTATTATTATTATTGGTATTCATATTCATGGTAATTTTGAGACAGGCTCTCGCTATGTAACCCAGGTTGGCCTTGAACTCACAAATCTCCTGCTTCAGGCTTCTGAATGTTGATATTACAAGTGTGTGCACCCCACACTCGGTACCATCTTATTTTTAAGGATCACGTGGATGTGCTGGTTGGGGTGGTCCGAAGACAGCTCACTTTGGTCCAATGACAGCTCCGGTGGCATTCTTAGAACTGTGTAAATGGAGCCCATCCTTTAACTCCCTCAGTGGACTAAGCTATTGATTAAGTCCGAGCTCCCTGATTGGACTGGCCATAGGCATCCCCTCCTGGGCCCTCCTGAAACTGTGCACCACGAGTCTCCTAAACTTCTCTCTTGACAATCAAGATGAATTGTCATGGACCCACATTCCGTTTTGATGTTTCCCTGAGGAAATCAATAGACTGACCTGTCTGGTCTTCTTGCTGGGACAACCCTTCCACAGGATGAGGTATCTGTGGGCATTCTATTTAGTAGAACCTGTGCCCTCTTCCTAACTACTCTCTAGACACATAGTCCCCAGACACATCCCACTTTGCTTCCTGGATGTGCTTCTGTGGACACCCTCCTGAGGAGCAGACACGCACCCAGCATGCATAGCCCTAGACCCGAGGCGTGGAAGGGGGGCTCTGCTTATATGGAGGTTCAGTGGGGACTGGATATGTTTCCTCACATCTGCCTGTGGCCCCTCACAGGACAATTCAGGGTGGCAAAAGACAAAGGTATGCTGTGGATGGAGCTGTCTCGCTCTGTGCCACCCCATCCTGGGACAGAATTCCAAGGAGATTCGGGATCTGAGGATCGAACCTGCAGACCCACTGTATCATTATGAAAGCATGCTTTTCCAGACAGAGAATAGAAAAGATATTCAACAGTTGGTTTATAACTTTTCAAATAGTCTATAAGGCCTCTTTGATTTCATGCCCAGGGTTTGACAACTACTTAGCTGAAGTATGTTCTGTGCTTCATTAGAAATTGTTGGTGACAGATTAATGTAGACTAAATGTTTATGTTTGTGCCCAGTACAGGAAGACACTGAACATTTATTATTATCATCATTATATTCTGTTAAATATTAGATTCTTCCCTGTCTCTAGAGACCTAAGGCTAACTCATTGACCACATTTTTAATTGAATATTTGTGCACCTCGGTAATTATTTCTTTAGGGGGAAAAATCCAACAAAAACCTCTTTTCACTAGACAGGAAATTTTCGGGTCAAAGA
Organism: Peromyscus eremicus; assembly: GCF_949786415.1. Classification (NCBI taxonomy): domain Eukaryota; kingdom Metazoa; phylum Chordata; class Mammalia; order Rodentia; family Cricetidae; genus Peromyscus; species Peromyscus eremicus. The sequence goes on along the minus strand of NC_081438.1, from coordinate 9,430,650 downwards.
GGGCACACTTTTTCAAGTCTTTTGATATGTTGATGAAGGGCTTCTAGGAAGAGATTGGCTGAGTATATTATTCATCAGGTATAATTCCCTGGGCTGTGGGGACTTTCCCACTACATTATCAAGGTTGTTAGTGACATTTTCAAACCTAAACTCTTAGCAGGAGAAAGAAGTCCCGAATTGAAAAGCTGGATTAACTCGAACAAAAACTAATTAGTAGCAGTCTGCAAGGCCAGGAAACCCAAAAGGTACACAATGAAGTCAAGGCAAGACCCGGAAGTCCTTGAGTCAGGGGTGGACTGTTTGGTGTGGTGGGTTCCCCTTCCATCTTCGTCTTGCCTTGGAGAGCACTGTGGCTGAGGAGCTCAGCCCCACCCTCCCCTTTACCCTGGGCTTGCAGAATCTGCCTTCAAGTCGCACTTCTTTCTCTTGAGAAATCAATTCTCTTCTGTGACCAACTGTCAGCCCCCAGCAGCTGGAGATCCAAGCAGGTGGCTGCAGCAGGTAGATTTGGGAAGGGTGGGGAGCAGGTGTGACTTCCTTTTGGTAATGAGCTCTGGAAAGGTGACAGAAACCTGATGGAGTCAGGTTTGGGGTTTAGTAACTCTGGGGCCCCCAGGAGGGCAATATATCTCAAGCATTTCCATCTGACTCACAGGCTGTCTAATTTCCACTAGGAAGCAGGGACAGGAACAGACTCTCTCCTTCCTCTTTGCTTTGCTTTGAACCCAAGAAACTAACCTAGGTAGCCTTGCTTGCTGGTCTCCAGAGAGGTTTAGCTGTGGGAAGCTCCAGGTGGAGAAAGGAGAGAGGGAGAGATGGAGCAAGATCAAAGTCAGTGTGGTCTTTCTTTCCAAGTGGGCACGTCTTTCCCTATAGCTCTCGCTCAGCCTCTGCTTACGCCATTCTCTGAAAACCTCGCAGCCCTAAAGGATGCTAGGTAGCATATTTATCATATTATAGCCGCTCTTAACTTTGTCCACAGGGTTCTGGGAAACTTCCCCCTTCCGACTGAGCATGCTCTGTGCATCTGGCTGAATCCCATGATTGTAAGCCAGCTTGCTGCTTCTCACGCTGCAACAGAGGCAGCGTGTTGGACATTCCTGATTTAGTGAGCACCACGATTTAGTCTCCATTGGGATGGCTTAGTTGATGGAGAATCAGGACTGCAGGGGGCCTAAGTATGTCTGTCTTCTTAAGGTGTCCCACATAATTTCTCCAGCATAGCAGGGTCAGACTTTCCCCCCATTAGTCGGCTGCTCTCACCCCCTCATCATACTCCATCTGCCAATCACCTCAAAGGGAACATCTCCACCATCATCCAAAACATCCACTGGAGGGGATAGGGCCACTGGTAATGGGCTAGAAAGAAACAGGAAGTCTAGAGGATCTGAGATTACCTATGAACCCATCTCAAATCCCCCTCCTTCTTTTTAAGACAGATTCTTATATATCCCAGGCTAGCCCCAAACTCACAATAGAGGATGACTTCGAACTTCTTATCCTCCTGCCTCTAACTCCCAAGTGATGGGGTTGCAGGCATGTGCCACCATGCCTGGTTTATATGGTATTGGGGGTAGAACCTGGAACTTTGTGCATGCTAGGAGGGTGGGACTTGGTGCATGCTAGGAGGGTGGGACTTGGTGCATGCTAGGAGGGTGGGACTTGGTGTGTGCTAGGCGAGCATTTTTCCCACTGAGCCTCATCTGCATCCTTGCACGTTGCTTTGAGTGACAACAGCATAAAGCACTGGCGAAGTGAACTGTCCCCAAACCACCATTGAATCCAGGACTCATGAGTCTTCCTTCCCAATTCTAGACAGACACCCTCACGGTGGTGGAAGTGATGTCATCAAAGGCCCAGAGGGAACACACTCCAGCTGAAAGCTTCTTAGCTTTCCTGAAGGAAATTCCTAGGAAGTTCTGGGCAGTGTGTCTAGTGCAGAGCAGTCACCAGAGTAGCAGTAGAAAGAAGGAGTTACTTGTGCCAATCAAGTCACACAAGACAAACTGCCAGGAAGCAGAGGCCACCAGGGGAAGGGATACAAAAGAACCAAAACTGTGAGGGGTGGGGACAGTGTCACAGGAACCCTACAGGTTGCATCACAGGGTAAGATGGGCTCTGCCACTCTGGTAGGACAGCCTCCATGTGTTGAAGACACATTCTTTCACAAGGTTGTCCTCACTTCAGAGGTCATACGCAACTTGGGGTCCCCAGAGCCTCCATACTGCTACCACGTGGGCTGGAGATGACTTCCTTGCATTTGATGACTTGTGAGAATGAAACAGATTCCTTTCCTTAAGTGTTTACCATGGCAGTAGGCTGAAGGAGGAAGGACAGTTAAGAGCATTCCAGGTGCATTAGGGAGGGAAAGAGAATGCTCATGAAACCAAAGCTTGGCACACCAGAGTTACCACTCCGGCAGAGGGGTAGCCTAGCCCAGTGTGACCTCAAGTTTTCTGGCCGAATGAGTAATCGGGATGAGGACATATTATTTCTTCAATTGAGATTTCAGTATATTAGGCACATGGGCAATCAATGGGTGCTTCAAAATCCTGGTACCCAGCAAAGGAAATGCTTCAGCATCTCAATACATTGCAGCTAGGGGCTGGATAGAGGTCTCAGCGGTTAAGAGCACTAACAGCTCTTGAAAAGATGCTGAGTTCAACCCATATGGGGCAGCCCACAACCAACTGTAACTCCAGATCTGGGGAGATCTGTTGCCCTCTTCTGGCCTCCTAAGGCACTGCATGAAAGTGATGCACATACCCACACACAGATACACATAATAGAAATAAAAAACAAATAGATTACAGTTGACAGAGAATGAATGCATTAATTATTCGATTGGTCTGCTTATCAAATGGAGCTTGGGTGTACTTAAAACACAGCTAACATCATCCAGTACTTAGAATGTGCTAGGCTGTGCTCTAACTGGTAATGCATCTAGTACTATTATTAAATGTCAGTAAAATGTCCTCACTTACACTCATAGGAACTGGGACACAGAAAAGCTAAGAGATTTCACAGAGTCTAAGCTCTCCGGGAGGCTCGTCTGAGCTATTTGTGCTTGACCTGAGAGAGGAAGATGTGGGGGTTGGGGGTGGGGTAGGGTGGAGGGTGGGGGACATTTTAACCTTTAGCCTATTGCATTTAAAACAGGGGGGAAATTAATCTTCATGCAAGATTAGGCACCATGTGATCTGGCCTTTGGCCTCCAGAGCTCACATAGACCTAGGAGATTAACTCAGCCTTCCCGAATGTTCTTATGCAATGGATGTTATGGGAAGAAAATCACCAGGTTGTGTAATCTCATTTCATTTTCAAATGAATCTGAAGTGCAGGGGCAACTCTTGAAATCTGAAGGGAAACTAAGGTTTGGAGAGGCTGAACAAACTTGCCCAAACTCACCCAAACTCATCCAGCCTCGGGGCAAAAAGATGTTATGAGCCCAGCGTGGGAGGGAGGCTCTGTCCACTCAACTCCTCAACCTCCTAGCTGGTATCTACACAAGAGTGGCCACTGGGGGGAAAGCAGACAGACAGACAGACAAAAAATCAGGGTTCAGCATCTCATGTCTTTTGAGGATTGAGAGCCACAAGAGTTTCCTGGCCAGTTCCAGACACATCCTGTACCCACAGTCACGTCTGCTTCTGCTCATTATTCCTCCTCCAGCCCTCAAACACACAGCCAAATGCACCCACTTCCCCAAATCCTGGAGCAAAGACTTTCACACTAACAGGAGGTGGAGACGGTTCTTATCTTGACACTTCAAAGAAAGCCTCTCCTCTTGACACCTCCCTGCCCTGCACCGTGTTGCTGACATGGAGACCTGGTGGGAAGGGGCTCCGAGTCCTCCCTTTGATCCTGGGGCAAGCTGGACAATCTCTGGTCTCCCAGACCTCACTGGCTCCGTGTCTCAATTCTATGATATTTATGACTTGAAATCATGTCTCCTCTGCTTCTTGGGTTTTACTCGTTCACCCTCCCAGGCCATAAGAAGTGGGGTTTCAGAGTCAAAAGGAAGTGTGCGGATGAAGGGTTTGGCCAGCTAGGTGGAGCTGGTTCTGGCATCTCTCACTGCTTTTGTACCCACACTTCAACACTTCAACTCTTGCAGATGTCCAAGCTGTGGTTTTCATTTGGGGGTCCTTGGCCCCTTTTATGATAAAGAGATAGCTGTAGACACATGCTCAAAGGGTGCCTACGAGGGCTGGAGAGATGGCTCTTTCAGGGGACCTGAGTTTGATTTCTAGTACACACATTGGCCAGTTCACAAATGTCTGTGACTCCAGCTCTAAGGGTCTGGCCTCCATGGGCACCTGAGTAACTATGGTACACACAGACATGTGCACATAAATCTTAAAAATGTATCTTACTAAAAAAGATGCACATACACAGTGAAATCTGAAACTTCTATTTTCAAAGGTTCACAAGGCCCCCAGAGCCCACCCTGAGTTCTCTAGGTCAGAGGATCCCTGGTCTTCAGGACACAATGATGGATCCTCAGCTGAGCAGCAGTCACAAGCACCGTTCTAAGACTTAGGCTAGTCTGGCTTGGGATCCTGGCCATGGCCTCTCCCAATGACCCAAGTCTGAATATGTAAACTCCATGACCCTCAGTTTATCCATCTATACGATGGACATATTTCTAGACCTGGCCTTACAGTTCCAGGAAAGACTCTGGAAGCTGATGCATGGAAAACACCCAGCCTGTGGGTTATTCTTCGTGACAGCTTCCTTGGTGAGGACCCTAATTATGACAGCTGGATCGCTTGCCTGTTCTGATGCTGCCCCAGGGGTGAGAGCCTCACACTCCTGGGCTTCAGTTTTTGCGTCTGATGCATGAATTGATCTCCCTTGCAGACACACGGACTTGATCAGCAAGCACAGTCGAGGTAAAAGAAAGGGGAGGGCGATGTCACTCACGTAGATGGTAGGTGTGCAACCCTAACTTGGTTGTCTCTGCCTCCCCGCACCGGTGGTGACATGCCACCACACCTGGATTTTCTTACATGGGCTCTGGACATCTGAACTCAGGTCCTATTGGCAAGGCAAGCACTTTATCGACTGAACCCTTTCTCTAAACCTTGTCATCATTCTGTTACCGGGGAAACTTTATTGGACTTAGTCTGGGGTCGCCAAAGCCTGCAGGGGTGGGGGGCTGGGCTCTCTGGATAGTCCAGGAAGAGTACCGACCAAGAGTGAGTTACGAGCGCCAAATACTTTGAGTGGGATATTTGCTAATATTTCACAAAATTCATCAGGTCAAGTATTAAAAGCTGCTTTCCATTAAAACTAGATAGAAAGGGATCTCAAATCACGGAGGAAGGATACGTTAATCTGAGTCCATGACCCCAACTCAGCACAGCTAAGCAATACCAGAGCAGGTCACTGGGGCGAAGCCGGAGAGGCCCAGAAAGATATCCACAAAGGCAGATATGCTTTCTAGAGAGCACCCAGAGTCCATCCAGTCCCCAGGCAGCAGAAGCATTTAGTGTAGAGACCCGAACAAGCCTGCAAGAGATGCTGGAATACTTAGGCTAATAATGGCCATCACAGTCGGGGTGTACCCCATGTGACACCTTCATCAGCTCAGCCAACGAACGGGCGGATGGACGGGCGGGGACAGAATGCCTTCAGTTGTCAGAATCAAGACCCCTTCCTCTTCTTGACTTCTTGGTCCCCGGTGGAGTCCTTTTGTCTCTGTTCATCACGCAGGAGGGAAGAGAGAGCCAGACGAAACTAGACAGAGAGGAGGGGAAATGAGGCAGGTGAGGAAAGAGCTGTCAGGGGACAAAATTTAGAGACCCTCGTCCACGGAGTTGCAGAAAGCGATGGTTTCCCCATCCCATGCCATCAGCAGACAGTTGCCTGGGGTTGCAGGTTGATTTACGCCTTGCAGATTGCTGCCGGTGGCATAATTCATCCAGAGGAGTAAGGCTTAGGTCAATATATGTTTAAGTAAAAAGGTTCTGTAGGGCCCCGAGGGGACAGGCTGGGAAAGGAGCCTCCTACTGCCAGGAGGGGAGAGGCTAGGAGAAGCAAGGGTTGGGGAGCAGGGAAGGGGGCGGGGCTGGGACATGCAGAACCAGAGAGGCTGATGGAGGGAACTCCCCAGCCCCCTTGGGCTTCCTAGCATTTGGTTTCATTCCCTTCACTTTGTTTGGGTCAGTGTGTTTAAGCACAGGTGTGGTTAATGTACTTAACACATGTATTAGTTATGTCAAGGGGGCAACAGGCAATATCACATACGTAAGTCTCCGTGTGGCTGTAGCTATCCTCCATCTAGTATGATCCGTCTGTATGTCATCCGTCTCTTTATCTGTATGTCTGGTTTGCTTTCTGGGGCTTTTGTAAACCATTCTGACCAAAAACCACTTGGGGAGGATTTCTTTGACTCTACAACTCTCGGGTCACACTGTGTTGCTGAGGGAAGTCAGGGTAGGAACCCAGGGCAGGAACCTGGAGGCAGGAGCTGATGCAGAGGCCATGGAGGGGAGCTGCTCTCTGGCTTGCTTCTCATGGCTTGCTCAGCCTGCTTTCTTATAGAGCCCAGGACCACCAGCCCAGGGATGGCACCACCCACCATGGGCTGGGCCCTCCCAGATCAGTCACTACTTAAGAAAATGCCCCACTGGCTTGTGTCCAGGATAATATGGTGGAGGCATTTTCTCAACTGAGGTTCCCTCTTTCCAGATGATTCTGGCTTATGACAAAAACCCAATTAACATACTATCTGTTATCTATCTATCTATCTATCTATCTATCTATCTATCTATCTATCCATCCATCCATCCATCCATCCATCTACCTATCTATCTACCTATCTATCTATCTATCTATCTATCTATCTATCTATCTATCTACCTATCTACCTATCTTATCTATCTATCACTTGTCTATCACCTATTTATCTATCATCTATGACCTATTTGTCTACCATTCATCTATGAATCAATCATCTACTACTATCTATATGTCAACTAATTGTCTATTATCTATCTGTCCCTATGTGCATCTATCTATATATCTATCTTTTGTCTATCATCTACCTGTCTGCCTGTCTATCATCTATCTATCTATCTATCTATCTATCTATCTATCTATCTATCTATCTATCTATCTACCATCCATGTCTCTCTACATCTATGTGCAAATACTCTACAGTGCCTTCTGAGGACACACTGCACAGCAGAGTTTGCAGAACTGGATCTCCATTTACGCTATCTTGTCCTACATTGAAAGGTTGACTAGAGAAGTGTGGAGGGGACAGTGGACAGGAATAAACAGAACAACACAGAGCCCCAGTAGGATTTCATCACTCTTAGTCTGCAAGCCAGTCCACCCTCCAGCCCAAGCCATTGAGGCTCAGACCTGGAACACCTGCTCACTGCTCCCACCGATACAGATGGAGCTGTCTGGAGATTTCCAGGCAAATTCTGGTGCTTCTAACATGAATTCTGTTCCTGGAAGTTTCTAGAGCTAAGGCACAAGCACCATCTCCAACATGCAAAATAATTTCTCACATGACACATTTCTTTCCTCCCTAACTCCAATGCATTATGCTACTCAGAGCCAGGAAGCCCACACCCAGGGCTCTGAGACGTGCGTGTGGCTTAACCTCATTTCTCCTTTGGGAAGGAAAAAAAAAAGTATCAGAACCACAGAGTCGGTCCTTCCTGTGTGAGCTCTGCAGATAGAACAGGGATGACAGAACACTTTCTAGAACCGAAGGCTGAGACTGCCTCATCTCTAAGGATTTCCGTATCTCGCATACAAGATGCCAGTTGAGAGAATGGTGTCTAAACCTGGAGTGTAGGCACAGCCCGCGGAATGTTTGGAACAGACTTACACGAAGTGTCATCTGCCTGTCATGTATCCGAAAACGGGAATCGAACTGGGTGCTCCACACTGTATCTGGAAATACTGGGATCCAGTTGATTCGGGGACAAACCACAGAACAACTGTAACTGTAGGAAGTGAGTAGACCCATCGCTTCTCGGCCGGGTCTGGCCGGCTGAGCTGATAGCCGCTACAGTCATGAAAATAGCCAATGAGGGATGAACCATCCCAGGGGCCAAGCTCTGCAACCCACACATTAAATGCAAGTGCTGCGTGAACGCCACCGTGGGATGGACTCCATGCACAGCCCAGCTTTTCCAGGAAGGGAAACCGAGGTCCGATTGTCTTTCTCATTCATAGATGGGTTTTGATAAGGAATCGATGGGGCCAGACTTCTCAATATCCCATGCAAAGACACAAAATTAGGAAGTGTCTTGTCTGAGGTACCACACTAATCCACCACGGAACCAAAGTTCCATCCAGACTTCCCAAGCCTCTGTGACTCCTTCCGAAGCTTCATCGGGGTCCTGAGATCACCATGAATTGTACAGAACTGGCTTTAGAGAAATCACATTCCTTAGTCAGTTCCTCTTGATGCCTCACTTGAAGCTATGAAACTCTGAGAGAATCAGGCGCCTCCAGGAGCCCTCCTTGCTCCTTCTGGCTCTTTTTTTGAATGGGCTATGCAAACTCCGCAAATCTGACTCTCCAGAATCTCAGTGTGAGGTCTGGGTAACAAAGGAGACCATATTTAACAGTCTCCCCCTCCGCCACCCCCCCCCCCCAAGTCCCTTCCGTGGTGACATTCTGCTAAGATGCACAGTCTCTGGCCAGCTCCTGTCTCCTCTTGGAGCCTGGCTCTCCACACCCGGCGTCTCAGGCTGATACAATAGTCAGCAGACGAATCCCATTACCGGCCAGTCTCTACTTTGCCACTGCCGGGCTATGTGACCTTAAAGAGGCGTCTCAGCTAATCTCTCCGGGCCTGACCTCTCCTCGTCTCAGCAGGAGACTAGAATATTTACCTGTGTGACAAAGCCCTCTGAGCCCCTGAGATAAAAAGCTTTGTGTTAACAAAGCTGAAAGCGGATTCTTTTTGTAATGGACCAGCACAACAGCGTGGGGCCGTGTGTTCTTCTGGGTCTCCTCCTCCCTTCCACTCCTCTCCCGACACTCTGGAAGGTGTCAGGTCTGCCGTCCCAGCTCTCTCTGGGTGAATTCACTACTTTTGGGTTTACATAGGCCCTCCTTTCGCACTGGAGGACCCAAACTTTCAAGCTTCACAGCGATTTTAGTGTGTCGGTAATTGTTTCCAGGAAGCGGCTAATAATTCCATTCACTAGGCTGTTAACACCAGAAAGGTACTTCAGTATTTATGATCTACCAAGTTAGCATTGTTTGGGAAAAAAAAAATAACGCACATAGGTGGAAAGAAAAGAAATGCCTACGTTGGTATCCATAAGTGGAATCCACGCTAAGCAGGTAGATGTATCTGGGACACTACACAGCTTCTCAAATTTAGACTCAGATCTGTCACCTCCATGCTGAGGATTTTCTTGAGACATTGCTTTTAAATACCCAGGTCTCCAGGTGTGGGATTATTTCAGTGACTAGAGCGGGGTAGGGTGGTTTGCTCCACTATACTCTGTTGCTTCTGCTAAACGCAGCTAACCCACCCCCACCCCGCCACCCTGACCACACATCTGAAACCACACCTGAGACTCTGAGAGCTAGGTGTGCAGCGTGGCAGGTGAAGCCACAGCTCAGAAACACCAAGGGATGTGGATCAACACACACACATTCCAAGGAAAGACAGGAAATGGAAGGGAGGAAAGACAAATTCTCCAGCTAGAGGCCCGGGAGAGGTCAGAAGTCAGTGTTTTTGACTATACTGCTTAAGTCTAAGAGAACTCTATGAGACTACACCCCTTCTCTTGTGAACAGAGTAGGCTGCTAACGAGAGGGTGGGGGACCACCCACCAACACAAATACGGAGGTCCTCCTCCCCCTTTTCGCCAAGTCCTGCAGTGAACATGGAGTGGAATTCTGTCCATCTTCTTGGTCCTACATTACTGTTGGCAGACAAGAATGACCCTTCCTACCTCTACCATGTCAACAGAGACCCTCTTAACTGTCCCCAAATGATAACAAATATGGGGCACATCCTCCTCACCCTAGTAGAAGATGAAGAGGGGCAAGGATTATAGGAGTGAGCCATCCCCAGCCTTCTTCAATCATCTGCCTAAAGCATGAGAGAACTAAGAAACTTTGAATGAAGTCCTTGGCATGCCCTCAAACAGACCGTGAATGAAAGTAAGCAGGATCACATGGGTTGGGGGGGGCGGTATATCTTTGAAAACTAAGCTATAGAAGAAAATACCACCCAGGCTTCCTATTGGCCTCTAGGTAGCACACAGGACACCAGGATAGTGTTGCAAAGGATTTGAGAATTCAATGGCTATTCAAACCAGAGCCCACAGAAGTCAGCCAGAGCCTCAGCAGTTTGGCTACTTGCAAAAACAAGAGATTGAAACAAGACCCGGAGCTGTACAACCTCATACTAAAAATGTCTATTGTTGAGCACAGAATTGCTCCCCATACCCAACCCAGGGAAATCTCAAGTCAAATAGGAAATGACAATCAGCAGATGTCAAGCCAGAGATGACACAAACGTAGGGACTGCCTGTAACTTGAAGTGAAGGGAGCAAAGGGAGGTTCAGGAGAGTAGAAGACACAAAAATGAGCCAGATGGGAACTGGGAGCGGTGGTGAAAAACACACGGACCTGAGCGGAAAGCCCAAGGGGTAGGTTCTGTCAGAGCAAAGCAGTAGACTTGCAGGCAAGTCCAAGGGAACTAAATAATCTAAACAACAGAGAGAAAAACAGAGTTTTCAACAAGGACCAGAGTGTTGAGAACCTTCTAGATAATAATAATAATAATAATAATAATAATAATAATAATAATAATAAAAATCTAATGTCCATTTCATCAAAGTTCCAGAGGAGAGCATAAAATTGAAAATCATTTTTTTTGAAGATGTTAACAGAAAAAAGTACTATCAGTTTGGAAAAAAGACAAATATATGCTTTTGGGGTGTTGTAAACCCTGTCCTCAGAGTATAATGGCTGACATGCTCATCAGCACGGCTGCAATTACTTGTAAGAGACATCCAATGTTGAGCTAGTTGACTGCTGGGATCCTCCCCTGAAATTCTAGATGTCCCTTCTGGCCAGTTGTATTGTAGTTCTGTCCTAATTGTCCATGGTCTTGTGATCCCAAGAGGTGCTCCAGTATATAGACTGTGGAAGGGAGGACTCCAGCTATGCAGCTAGGGAAAGGCACCATTCACGCTGGGTGGGGTGAGGCTTTCTGAGTGTGGATGCCTTGAGGTCATCTACAATCCTGTAAGGAACCCCTTGCCCATGCTCTATAAGGAAACCCAATAGACTCATTGGTTCCCCAAGATGGACTCTAGCAGAATGATATTTTCATTTGTTTGGAGGCCTCATAAGAGTTAAGCATTTGTTTATATCTCCCCAGGGAAGGAAGTCTCACAACATGGAGAAATATAGTGAGCCTCAAACAAGAATAATATAAAAATGTGCATCCAGACACATCATTGTCAATCTTATAAAACTTAAATATGCACACAATCAAAGAGTTAAAACAGCCAGATAGAAGCCACACCCTATATACATGGGAAATAAGCCACTGATATAGATTTTTAAAAATCAAAATTTGTGGAAGACATAAAGAACAGTCACATTTGTAAAGAAAAGACATACCAACTATAAGCTCCATATGCAAAGAAATAATACATATTCATGCCTGGAGGAAACATAAAAAATGTATACATAGATATCCTCAAAATAGCATAGATACATGAAGACAGAATATTAAAAAGTGTTAAGTAGCCTGCCTACAAGAAAACAGGGAAGGAAAAAGTAGAGGGAACAGGAAGAACACAAGCAATAAAATGTCATTCTTAAATTTCACCATATGAATAATTCCATTAAATATAAATAGCCTAAACACACCAATTAAATGGCAGAGACTCACTTTGAACATCACAAGGTAGGGTAAAGGTGCAGTGAATTATACCGCTTATCAAAAGAAAGTGGAAGTGACTAAATACATATGGAAGAAAGTGAATTCAGGACAAAATGAAATGAACCCAACGTACTGTTGAAACAGGCACTTTGACAGATGCACTCCACATGGTGTCCCACAAAACTTACGTATCTCTTGTGTCTGTTCACAAAATCTAAAGTGCCTGTTATGAATTCTGTGAGTCCTGGCAGAGACCTTGACACAATTTGGGTACTAAAGTCTGGAGTCAAATAAACTTCACAGTTCGTTTGCTGAGCAGTTGGCTTTCATTCCTTGGGGAAGCACGCAGAGGCTTTGAGATGAAGGTGTGACAGTCAATGGGCAACTGAGGCTCACTGCAGAACACTACTGGTAGGCGTTTCCACAGCTTTTTCTCACCACACATCCTTTCCTTCTCCATTATGTACTCAACTGTATCCCCACCCCCATTCCAGCTGTTTTCAAATATCCCTGCCTCACTCCATTCTAGTGGTTTTGTGATACAAAGGATTGGACACAGGGTCTTGTGCATGGGAAGCCCTCTCTCCACCACTGAGCTGCATTCCCCAGTCCCCTTTGATGTTTTGAGATATACATCATTGCCTAGGTAGGCCTTGAACTTGCAATCTACTGCTTTAACCTCGTGAGTAGCGGAGACTGCAGACACACAACACCAGCCCTGGTTCCAGTGGTCTTTGGATGTGCTATTCCAGCTATCTAGATTGCTCCTCCTCCAAATATCTTTCTAGCTCTTTCTCCATCTCCCTTAGTATGTTGACTTAAAAGTCACCAGTTAATAAGGCTGGCTCAATCAATTCATTTAAAATTGCCTCCCACCATTCACCCAAATCCACAATTTATATTTTTTCACAGCTCTTACCACCATGTGACAATATTTTGCTCATATGATGTCTCTCTCTCACACTAATGTGAGATTCACAAATGTAGGGGATTTATAAAATGGCCCCTGTTCAGTATTGTTACCCTATGTTATAAGGCTATCATAGCATCGGCTACGGAGTATGGGCTCAAGAAACGTTTTTAGAATAAACGTTGAAAGTGGGAAATGAGCCTCCAAAGGAAGGTCATTGGCTATTATAATTCCATGCATGAAGAGTATGAGGCAATAGAAAGTACTGAGATCCATGGGTAAGAGACCAGGAAATGGAACTAATGGTCTATATCTGTTCCTAATCACAATTAATAGCAATAACAAACAGTCACTACCTGTGGCCATCCATGCGCCTCCCCATTTCTTTTGTAGTCATTAACCTGATACTAGTATATGAACTATCAAAAAACCTGGTTTCCCTATAACATTTTCCTTCTTTTGTTCTGATGTTTCTACACATGCATATAGTGTCGTCTGGCCATATTTTTCATCTTCTCCATCCCCTCATCACCTCTGCTGTGGTGCATCCTTTGCCCACAGTAATGCCCAGCATGCCAGGATGCTCCACAAGCATGAGTTGAACCAATGAAACGTTGAATGGCCACAGACCGTGGGCAATTAAGAAATTGTTGATGCTTGAAAGGAAGAAAAAAGGAGAGGAAGGAATGAAGGAAAGGGGAAGCAGGGAGAGAGGAAGGGGCAGGCACTTTTGTGTGCTGTAGTAGTCACCTAGCTCCTGCATTTTCTTCACACCTGAAAGCATCCCCCTCCCCAACCCACCCCTGCAGCATTTACATCTGCATGCATGCACCATTCCAGCTTGGGTATTATTACTCACTTTTCTGCTGCTGTGGTAAAACACCACAACCAAAAGCCGCTCATGAAAGAAAGGATTATTTCAGCTTCAGGTTCCAGAGGGAGAGAGTCCGTATGGTGAAGGAGTCATGACAGCAGACAGCTGGGGAAGAAAGTTGATAGATCCCATCTTCAACCATAAACAGGAAGCAGGAAGAGTGAACTAAACATGGTATGAACTGTTAAAGCCCACCCCAAGAGATGATCTTCCTCCAGCAAGGCTCCACCTCCCTAAACATCACCATTAACTGGGCATGTGCGAGTGGGTGTGAGGGGGATTGTCTCTCATTCAAACCATTGGGCTATATTAATCACCATTAACACATTCTATGGCTGAAAATGAAAACAATAGAGAATAAAGAGAATGAATGACCCGCAGAAGCTTTGGCAGATCACAGATTGGAAGGGGCAGAAATGAGAACTTTTTCTACTGAAATAAATCTTTTTTTTTTTTTTTTTAAAGTGTAGGTAGCTCTGTGGTTCAGTGGATAGCATATTGAACTTCTAGTAACAAGTGTGTGTGTGTGTGTGTGTGTGTGTGTGTGTGTGTGTGTCTGTGTGCGTGTCCATGCACATGTACACTCTAGGAAGCCGGACTAATACATCAGTTAACGCAGTAATAAACAAGTGGACTAAGGCTGAGACCATATTGCAAGTTCCGACCTCCCCTTTTCTGAGTTCTCTGACCTGTGACCTCACCCCCTCCCCTGCCAAATGAAGAAGGATCTCTGTCGTGCAAAGAGGAAAAGGCAGCTCAGGAAGGTTAGGAACCTGCTCGAGACCACACAGCTAGCTCATCAGCAGCACCCTTTGGGGAAGCCCTCTTCCAGCGGACACCTCATGGCCAGCATCCCTCCATTCCCTCTCCACGCCTCCACTCCTACTACCTCTGAGGCTGAAGCTTCGGTTTCCCCCTAAGTGGGTAAGTATCAGAGAATCTGGAATCCCTGGCTTTGTGCTTACGTACATCTATTTGTTTGTTTATGTGTTTGTTCTATGTGCACTCCAGTGCGCATGCGGAGGTCAGAGGGCAACCTGTGGGAGCCACTTCTGCCTTTTCTATCCTGTGGATCATCATTCTCGGCTGCAAAGTGCCTCTACCTGCTGAGCCATCTCTCAAGCCCCTTTATTTTTAACTCACAGATACAAAGCGCTGAGCACGGCAGCGCTCAGCGCGCAATAAGCACTCCGTCAACATTCTCGATTGTGATTGCCCAGACGGACAGCACAGCGAGCATCCATCTGGCGCGGACCTCCTCTCTCCGGGTCTCTAACTTGCGGGAAACCTCATCAGAAGGGGCATCTTTAACTGAACAACTCTGAGCAGTACTTTTAAATATTTAATGAATTCCCGAGGCTCTTGGAAAGTAGAGTGAGAAACGTCCTGTAAAAATCTATTAGTGCTAATAAAATACCAGCCAACAGGCTGCCCATTACCAGCAATTAAGGTTTCTAAGAGGGTCAAATAACCCTTTCAATGATTTGTGTGCATCCCCTTCTTCGTTTTACGTAAGCAGGTATTATTTTTTGTTTTTGTTTTTGTTTAAGGTCCTGGCCTCTTGGTCTGTACTCTCACCCAATTCCAATTGATGTTTTCAGACACTGATGTGGTGTGTGTGTAGTCCCCACTCATGCCTCATGGTCCCATCAAGAACCTGACATAGACATATGGATGCCAAGCTCCAAGCCACAGCTCAGATATTCAAAGACACAGTGCAGACAGCAAAGCTGGAGTACACGAGCCCCATGTAAGCCTTCTGACATCAGACAAGAAGCTACAGGAGTTTGCTCCGCTAGGTTTCAGTCTTGCTTTGATCCAGTATTTCCTCACTAGACCTCCATCCCTCCATTTTTGGAATGGTAATGTATATTCTGTGCCATTGTGTGTTTGGAAGTATGTAATTTAGTTTTTTTGGTTTTACAGGGAGTTACAATTAAGAGGTTGCCTTGAGTCTCAGGAGGGACGTTGGACTTTAAACAGTGCCGAGACTGTGAAGGATTGTGGGGACTTTTGAAGTTGGAATAAATGCACTCTGCATTATGATATGGCTACAATCCTATGTGGGCCAGGGCGTGGAATGTGATGGATTGAATGGGAATGGACCCCATAGGCTCATATATTTGAATACTCGGTCCCCAGTTGTTTGGAAAGGATGAGGTGTGGCCTTGATGGAGGAGGTATGTCACTGGGGGTGGGCTTTGAGCTTTCAAAAGCCCACAATCTTCTCAGTTAGCCTTCATTGCCTTGTGATTGTGTCTCAAGATGTAAGCTCTTAGCTGTTACTCAAACGACATGCCCACCTGCCTGCGGCCATGCTCCCAGCTGTGAAATTGTAAGCAGCCAATAAACATTTTCTTCTATCCATTGCTTTGGACATGGTGTCTTTTCACAGCAGTGGAACAGTAAGTAAGATGCACACACACAGAAAGATAGTAACAACCAGAGGTATCAGGGGGCAGATGAGGACAGGCTTTCCTTTGCACAAGTAACTCACAGCAGCCGCCACTGTATACACAAAACCAAGATCAAGCAGGCCAGAATCCCAGCATGGTTGAGGAGAGGGAGCCATAAAGTCTCATCACTAGTTTGAGGAACTATTGGCAACTGGAGGCTACTAGGGGAAGGTGAGTGTCAGTTTCCTTAGGGATATGGACCCTATAGGCTGCTGCCCATGTAGACCCATGCACGTCCAAGCAACACTAAGTGGACCCAGTGAACTTTAAAAAAAAAAAAAAGCACATGAAGATGGGAAGGAAAAGTGGTGGGGGAATATGGGAGGGGTTTGAGAGGAGACAGTATGAGTGGATTTGATCAAAACAACATATGCATGCATGCATGACATTTTCAAACAATAGAATGCTTGGAAAATTTCTCTGGGAGAAACAAAAAAATGACAGTCCCAAATGAGACCTTTAGATGGGGAATCTTTTGCTTTTCTTGATTTCTTGTACTTGAAGAAAAGAATTTCTCTCCTTTTTTGTTTATTGATGAGCATTGAGAAGAGAATCCACATTTAGCCATTGTGATGGCAACCTTGGTTGTCAACTTGACCTATGTGGAAAAGGGGAACTCAAATGCCGGGTTGCATCCATCCGACTGGCATGCGCTGGAAGCCAATGTGCAGCTGTTGTGTGACAGGTATTTCCTGGGGAGATGCAACACACACACACACACACACACACACACACACACACACACACACACACACACACACATCTACTGACCCCAGAAAAGGAGCCCACAGCAGAACAAAGCTATGGTTGGCACAATATCCAACTTGGTGAACCAAGTTGTAGTTCTGTTGGGGTTACTTATAGGAAAGTGGGTAAGGGGTTTACTTACAGGAGCAGAGACTCAAAGACAGGTACCTCACCAGAGCTCATCCCGGCATGGCTGACAGATCACCAAAGCTGGAAACCTGGAGCATATTTCGCTGCCCACAGGTAGCTCAACCTGGTCCAGAGTGTCCTTTCCAGGGGCTTCAGTTGACTTGAGCCTCTTCCAGGCAGAGTCATCGGGCTCTGCTTCTTCCAGGGCATCTGAGCTTGTCTGAGAATATTCTCCACCATTTGGCTTGTCCAAGAATGACTCTCAGTAGTCATTACTGCTTATACACTCTTGGGAAGGGAGGAGCCTAGTAGTGAATCTGGTCAGTTTCAGGGACTTCCTGAAGCTATTTTGAGTTTACTTTTGGTCTTCAGGAGCATCCCTGAAGGATGGAGGATTTCACCTCCTTGTAAATGTCCTGTCCTAAAACACCCTGTTGTTTCACGTCCCCTTTACAGCTTATGTCTTGAGAATTTTCCCTCCAAGACGGAAGGTTTGAACCTCGGAAGAAACTGCTACACAGCAGCGGCAGCAAAGAAGACAGACTGCAGAGTGTGTGAAAGGGGATGTCACTTATTCTAGGCTGGTGGTGACACATCATTTCTATCAGTCCTTCATTGGTCACAGCCTACTTCTCGTCTTTCCTCAAATGCTAAAGGGTTGGGAAGTGTCTCTTCCCAGCGAAGAAAAGAGACCCAGACACTGGTGACACAGTGGTGTCTGTCACCATGCTCAATAAATATCTGTTTAATAAGAGGCTGGAGAGATGGCTCAGTGGTTAAGAGTACCTACTGCTCTTGCATAGGACCTAAGTTCAATTCCAGCACACCTTATCAGGTAGCTCACAACAGCTGTCGCTCCGTCTCCAGGGAGAATCCCACGGCCTCTTATAACATCCACACACAGCTGCCGTCACATGTACACACCCCATGCAGTTGTGCACACAGGCCCTTAATTAAGGAAGAAAAAAAAAATCTTTCTTTAAAAAACATACTCAATAAAATAGGACTAGAGGCTGACCTATCTGAATCCTTGCTGTGTCCCAGCTATTGAGCTAAATAGCTGATTCACCAGCTACATTTGTTAGTGTTTAAAGAGACCCTGTATAGTAGACCTACTTATGGGTCCCACTAGACAGAACAGCGAGAGATCCAGTGAAGCTAAGTCACTCGCTAGTTTTTTCCAAAGAGGTGTGACAGGATGATTTGGGGTGAACAGAGATAGTTAGTGCAGAGTTGGACCCTGAAGCACAGAGAGCTTCTTAAACAGGCAAACGAGGGGAGTTGACAAAGTTCAAGATTGTTTGCTCCATGAGGCAGGGGCATTGCCTTGTTCACTGCTGGTTCCCCAGAGCTGGCACAGGGCAGCAACTCACTAAATGCTTGCTCATTGAACAAATGGAGAAATGAACCATGGAATGGTAATGACCTTTCTCATCTCTGTGACAAAATGCTCAACAGAATCAAGCTAAGAGAGAAAGGACTAGTCCTGGCTACAGTTTCTTGGCAGCATGTGGTTATTTGGTTCCTTGGACATAGGAAGAACACTATGGTGACAGGAGTGTGTAACAGTGGAATGTGGTGGTATTGTGTTCTCCCAAATATAGTGCACACTAATAAACTTATCTGGGGTCAGAGACAGAACAGCCACAATATTAAACATGAGGACAGGCAGTGGTAGCACACACCTTTAATCCTAGCATTCCAGAGACAGAAATCCATCTGTTCAAGGATACAGCTAAGTATGGTGACTCACACCTTTTTCTTTTTTTTTTTTTTTTTTTTTTGTTTTTTTTGTTTTTTTTTTTTTTTTGTTTTTTGAGACAGGGTTTCTATGTGTGGCTTTGCGCCTTTCCTGGGACTCACTTGGTAGCCCAGGCTGGCCTCGAACTCACAGAGATCCGCCTGGCTCTGCCTCCCAAGTGCTGGGATTAAAGGCGTGCGCCACCACCGCCCGGCCGACTCACACCTTTAATCCCAGAAAGCAAGCCTTTAATCCTAGGGAGTGGTGGTAGAAAGCAGAAAGGTATATAAGGCGTGAGGACCAGAAACTAGAAGCATTTGGATAGTTAAGCTTTTAGCTGGTTAAGCTTTCAGGCTTTCGAGCAGCAGTTCAGCTGAGAGCCATTGGGATGAGGACACAGAAGCTTCCAGTCTGAGGAAAAAAGATCAGCTGAGAAGTTGGCCAGGTGAGGTTAGCTGTGGCTTGTTGTGGTTCTCTGATTTTCCAGCGTTCACCCCAATACCTGCCTGGGTTTGATTTTATTAATAAGAACTTTTAAGATTCCTGCTACAGCGGAACTTCTTTTACTCCTGGCAGACAGGAAGCTGAGAGTGAGATACAGGAAGTAGAGAGGGATCCATCTTCAGGAAGCTACTTTCTCCAGGCAGGTCCTAATTCTTAAAGTTCCCCAAAGCTCTCTCCAATAGTCCCAGCAGTGTGTGGAGGGGATTTCACACAGAAGCCTGTGGGAAACCCTTCGAAGTTGGACCATAGCACCACAATACTGGATACAGCAGAGTCTCAGTGACTCCAACTGTCATGATCAACCATATCTGAGAACAAGGGAGGGAGCCATCTTGGATAAGCAGTTTGCAGGAATGTCCATCTCGGGTTTAAGTTGGCACACAGAGGCATCTAAATTCCCGGGCAGGCATCTTCCTGGGAACCTGTTAAGCTGGAAGAAGGCCAAGCCGACAGGCTCCCTCGTGTCTTCTTCCTCTTTAGGTGCAGGATCTGAGAGGCATCCAGCTGTTTCTGATCACAAGTCTGCGTCAGCCCCGTCAGCATCGTTCTGTTTGGGAGATGGCAACAGATGAATGGAATGTGGAGGATGGACATGAGAAGATGTCCCACTTGCAGAGCAATTGCTGGAGGTCACTGAGACAGGAGAGTGGAATTTTATCTCTGTTAAATCCCCAAGCTTAGAGAGAAGACTTCATTCTCTTTGCAGAATTTATTTTGCTAATCCTGCCTTCTCCAGCCACACAACTCTACAACAATAGTAATAAAAGTCAGATGGTGGGGGGCGACAACCTCTCCTTCTCTTTATTTTAATAGGGGTTTTTTTTACAATGTCCTTTTAAAATG
Organism: Peromyscus eremicus; assembly: GCF_949786415.1. NCBI lineage: Eukaryota > Metazoa > Chordata > Mammalia > Rodentia > Cricetidae > Peromyscus > Peromyscus eremicus. The sequence goes on along the minus strand of NC_081438.1, from coordinate 9,410,553 downwards.
TAATCTACTTATTGGGTCACTCACTGGTCTTTAAGAGTCCTTCTCAGGGAAGGAAGCTGTTTCTGTGTTGGCGTCTTGGTGCATAGGCCTCTCTTGGCAGATCTTTTGTGGATGATGTAAAAGCCAAGAAATGTATTTAAAGCCCACACACACCATCTTTCAACTCCAGTTCTCATGTGCACAAACCCTTCATACCTACAACCTTGGAGGATCTGGTCTCAACCAGATCATGCCCAACAGCCCAACAAGCAAACACTATATTTTTGCTTGAGTTCCATCTTTGTCCAAAAGTCCACACATGCTGCCTGTTGAGGTCATCGCTGACCTACAAGGTGTCACTGGGATGGTGCTTCCTCATTAACTTAGGGCAGAGCATGGCTAGGTGTTTAGCTGGATGTGGAAGAATGAATCATGAACTTGAAGCCCTGAGTAAAGTCTACCAATCCAAAAAACAGTCTAAATAACACTTGGGGTAAAATAGAAGCTTGATGGTAGACATGAGGTCATGATGTCATGTAACATGCACATGATTCTACCATGTCAGCTAATCTGCAGAATACCATAAGTCCAACATGTCAGCTAGCATATATGATGTCATGATTCCACCATGTCAGCTAACATGCCACAATGTAACGAATCTCATATTAGCTAACATGTCATGATGCCATGAATCCACCATGTCAAGATAACATATCATGATGTCATGATTCCATTCTGAAAGCTAACATGTAATGATATCATGATTTCACTATGTCAGCTAACATATCATGATGTCATTTCCAAATGCTATAGCCACCCTAGGCCATGCCCAAGGCAGACAGTGCTAATCGATCAGGCAGACATTACTAATTACTCATGATCAGCAAAAGGTCTCTCCAGTAGCAATTCCATAGAGCTGCAGATTGGCACGTGCAATACAACCCATTTTGTTTTCTAAATTTTCATCTATTTAAATGCCTTATTTCTGAACACCAAGTCAGTCCAGTGCCGAGACTTTCCAAATATAGTGGGCTTTGAGCTCCTCAGGGCGAATGGGAGCTGAGCCCAGCTGTCTGCCCACTGGGTCTACAGCATCTCCGAAAAGGGGCCACATCTTCTGAAAGAAGGACAGCAAAGCTCTAGGGAGTGACACCTTACCTCCCCTATTTCTTCTCCTTTTAAAAAGAACAAAAAGGAACAGCAAGCCGAGCCAGCCGAGAGCTCATTAATGCACTTGACCTTCAGAGGGAAATTAATTCCAACTTCACACCTACCGGCTGTGTTGCTCAGCTCTGTCAAAACATTGGCATCATTAGAGGGAAGATGACGTGGCTTGAGGGGACAAGGAGTCTGCCACCTCTCTGTGCTGGTCTGAGTTAGTAGGAGCTGGCAGGAGACACAGAACTGCCTGCCCTGTCAGCTTTCTACACAGATCAGCCTCCCTCTGCTGCCTCTGGGTAGTGCTATCACTGACTCTGCCCCATGAGTTTCACCAGGCTCACAGTGCAGGGGCAGCCTTCCAGGACCTGATGCTGGAGAGTTGACAGGCTGTGTGTGTGTGTGTGTGTGTGTGTGTGTGTGTGTGTGTGTGTGTGTGTTTGCAGATGTGGAGGGTGGGGATATATGTATATGTGTGTATGTATGTGTTTGTATATGTGGAGGGTGGGGATATATGTATATGTGTGTGTTTGTATATGTGGAGGATGGGGACGTATGTATATTGTGTGTGTGTGTGTGTGTGTGTGTGTGTGTGTACACATGTACATGTTTCTCCATCCTCACAAAGATTAATTGCTTATACATAGGAACAAATCCAGGTAAGCAAACACATCTTTTGAAAATATTTTTACTAGCATATAGTAAGTATACATAATACTGGGTTTCGTTATGTTTTCATACGTATGTAATGTATTTTGATCATGTTCACCGCCCCCCATGACCCTGTCTTGTTCCCCTCTTGCAATCCCTTTCTTCTTCCCAAGTAGTCTTTCTTCTCTTTTTCTTATCTTTCCTGACTCAAATGAGCTTCATTCGGGTTGCTCACAGAAGCATGGGTAAGGGGTTATTTACAGCATCATGGGCACCTATGGCACTAAGGAAAATGTCTCTCACCCTTGGCAATTGTTAACTACCTACAGATCCTTGGACAAGGGGACGGGCTCTCAGTCCCTTTCCCCTCCCTGATGGAAGGTTTAAGAGCCTAATCATATACAGGCCTTGTGCAGATGGATACAGCTGCTCTGGGTCAAAGAGTATTCAGCCATGTCATGCCCAGAAGACAGTGTTCCACAGCACTCTACCCCATCCAGCACTTCCTGTAGTCTTTCTATCCTCCCTTCCATGACGTTCCTAAGCTTTGGAGCAGTTGATACAGATTGAGCATATATGGCTGAGCACCCAACAATCACTTGTTCTCATCACTTGGGTCAAATGCATTAACATATATATATATATATATATATATATATATATATATATATATATATATATATATATATAGAGAGAGAGAGAGAGAGAGAGAGAGAGAGAGAGAGAAAGAGGGGGGGCGAGCTTTATCTTCACCAAGTTCCTCTGTACGCACTGGAGCTGGAGAGTAGGGAGGAAGGAGAAAATTTCATTTCATTTGTCAACTTAAATTATTTGCTGTAAGGTACTCATTGTGGTTCTGTGTGAAGATAGATCCCGAGACATGTTCAGGCTCATCCAGAAGAGGTAGTTGATTAGTGATGTCTGCCACAGACACAGCACGTAGGGGTTGCATCACTTGTGTCATTTATTTGCCAGGGTCGTCCTCTCACACCCCAAATGACCCTGTGTTCAACAGACTCACTCTGTAGCTGGGAAAGGAGGGGGAAGAAATTGTCTGAAGCACAGGTAAGACCCATGTGAGGGGAGCAAAGAGCCCAGGGTGGGAAATAACAAGAGAGCCTTTGACCTCTGGTCAGTGGGAATGTCACAGCCCCTGGAGCTCTGTACTCAGTCATCTCCTTAGTCTGGCTCTGGTTCAAAACTCTCTTCTGAAATCTGTCTTCTGTATTAGGAAGAACCACCGGGAATCCCTAGAAAGTTCAGAGGCTATCAGCTAAGACTCAACGTCAAAACCACGGAAGGCAATGGAAGCGTATGGGAAACAGGAAGGCAGTGTTCAGGTTTAAGGGCAAGGACAGAAGCAGATGAGAGGGTGAGATCGGGACCCACAGGGAATTCTCTCTTCATCTCTCATACTTGCAAAGATGGCTCAATGAGTGACGTGTAGCTACACAAGCATGGGAATCCGAGTTTAGAACCTGCCCCCCAGAACCTGTGTAAGAAACCAGGTGTGACAGCTGTACCTGTAATCCCAGCACTGGGGAGGCAGAGACAGACCAATGCCTAAAACTTGCTAGTCATCCAGATAGCCTAGCCAAATTGGTTCAGTGAGAGACCCTGTCTCAAAAAAAAAAAAAAAAAAAAAAGGTGGAGACACACACACACACACAGAGGATGATGACAGAGAAGAAGAAAAAAGAAGGAGGAGATGGAGGAAGATAAGAAGAGGAGGAGGGAGAGGGAAGAGGAGGAGGGAAGAAGGAGGAAGAGGAGGAGGAGGAAGAGGAGGAGGAGAAGAAAAGAAGAAGAAAAAGAAGAAGAAGAAGAAGAAGAAGAAGAAGAAGAAGAAGAAGAAGAAGAAGAAGAAGAAGAAGAAAGCAATAAAGGTGTAGGTTAAGGCAGAGGGCACCTGGCATCTGATGAGCACAGTGACTGGAAAGCACCCTTCCTTCATCATACACTCACCTGCCAGTCACGCCTGCCTCCACACCCCTCCCCCTGACTCTTATACTCCCTAAACAAAAACTCCAGAGTTCAGGTTCTACGGAGGACTTGGACTTGGAAGGGACACGAAGAGGAACTGGAGACTCTTTTAGCCACTGGCTGTGGGGGCAGAAATTGCTGACCCCCTATTACCAAGCCCGGGAGGTGACATGGGCTTTTCCTGGGGAGCAAAGCCTAGAAGAGATGCTGGGAACACGTTTGTCAGATGGAACACATCGGAGTACTGCAGTTCAGCTCAGCCGCACTCATTTCCAGTTCTGGCTGGGGCTTAGGGGGAGGAGAGGAAGTCCTGTTTTTATTTGCTGTGGTTTTGGGTTGATTTTCACTGTATCGCTTTCTCTGAACGGGAAAAGGGGCCCCTCAGGTGAGTGGCGAGGAACCCCAGATCAGGCCTGGCTTACATTCTCTTAACTTTCTCATATTTCCAGCTTTGGTTCCCATAACACAAGCTGTCTTATTGTATAAAAAAGTCCCCCCAGAATTCTGGTGGAACCTCCAACCACCCTACTTCCCCTGCCTGGTGTGAGCCCCACAACTCTAACAGCCAAGAACTCCCTCAAGTGAGCGACCCCGGCACACAAAGACAGACAATAATAGCGCTCCTTCATTTCGCCCACAGCCCACCGCCCCCTGATGCAGCACCATAAAGCATTTGATTTAGGATATTCGATGCCGCCAGTGAGGAGAGCGTCATGTAAGATTTGCTTTGCGACTTTATTCTTCTCACACTGTCATTAAAAATGATTTATAGGTGAGCCCAAGTCTCAGCAACACTGGAGCTGGGATGGAGGGATTGGGAAGGGGCTGCTGGGGTGGATTGGATTTCCAGGCAGCCTTCTGGGCTACCCAGAGTCTCGAAGATGGAGGGTGGGACACCCCCAGCTCAGTGTTCGGAGGTAAGGAACACGTGTTCCTGGCTGGGATCTGAAACAATGAGGCTTTGTCGGGCATAGCAACTGCCAGCTTCAGGACGTGCCTTCTGGGACACTTTGTAGGATGTCGGCTGACCCATTTCAAACTCGATTTGGAATGGGGTGCTGTCAGGTGTTTAATGACACGGAGGCCTGATCCATGTTTTACATTTGTTACGGGGCTGGTACACAAGAAAGTGACCGAAGGAGTCTAGCCCGTTGCTAATTCCTGTTCTACGGAAGGAGAAACTGAAGCACAGAGGACAGCATCTTGCTCATCACCACACAGCATAGATCCAGGGTTACACTATTTTAAAGATATTTTGTATTGTATTTATTTGTCTATGTATGTGGGAGCAGCATTTGTGGGGAGTCTGATGACGACTTAGGGGAGTTGTTCTCTCCTTCTATTATCTGCATTCTGAGCATCAAATGCAGATCATCAGGCTTGGCAACAGTGCCTTTTAGGGGCTGAGCCTTCTTGCTGTCCAGGATTCTTTTCATTTTGGTTTTCTGGGACAGAGTTTCTCTGTGTATCCCTGGCTGTCCTGATATTCACTGTGTAGAGCCTCAAACTCAGAGATTTCCTCCCGCCTTGGACTCCCGACTGCTGGGATTAAAAAGCCTGTCCAGTTCTTTCCGGGGTTGATTTTTAAATTTAAATACCACCCCTTCCCCGGATGCTGGGAATCAAACCCAGAGTTGTACTTGTACTAGACAAGTTTTCTATTGTGGAGCTACATCTTGAGTTCCTTGGAGACAGGATCTAAGGTCAAACAACTGGGCTTCAGAACTCATGTGCGTCTCCGTTTGCCTATGCTCAACCACAACCTGATTTAACCAGGGATTGAAGAGACGGATTGGGGTAAAGTGCTTGCCACACAAGTTTGAGGCCCCAGCTTTGAGCCCCAGAACACTTGTAAAATTCTGGGTGTGGTGGTGCTTGTAATCCCAGTGTTTGGGAGTTGAAGATGAATGGATCCCTGGCTAGCTAGCTAAGCCTGCAGTGAGCTCCGGGCCAATGAGAAATCACAGCTCAAAAGCAAGACAGATGCTACCCAAGGAACAACACCTGAGGTGCTCTGGATTCCTCTCTCTCTCTCTCTCTCTCTCTCTCTCTCTCTCTCTCTCTCTCACACACACACACACACACACACAGTGTACCTCACCCCACACACACACACATCGCATGAGTGATTCTAGCTAGACATGAAGGCACAACCCCTGTAATCCCAGCTCATGGGAAGCTTGGGCAGTAGGACTCTGAGAGTTTCAGGCTGTAGTGAACTCAAGGCTAACCTGGGCTCTATAGTCAAGTCTTGTCTCAAAATTAAAAATAATAGACGAACAGCAAAGTGATTCTGCTAGTCCTCTAGACCCCCCCCCGCCCCCACCCCCAACCCCCCCACCCCCCGCTCCATTTTTCACCCTTCCCATTTGCTTGATGAAGTGGCCACTGTGGGCCACCTTCTATCCAGGAGGCTTCATGTCTGACCCCACCCTCTTCCATAAGCCTTCATGGCTGGAGGTCTGCTTGATGCTCAGGGTCCCCCCAAGTGGCAAGCAGCCATGCAGAGAATGGAACTGAGCTGGACTGATCCCCAAACCCACCAGCCTCTAATGCAAAATGACAAGGAAGGTATTTGGGGTCTGAGGGTGTTGGGGATGTGCCACCAGCTCAGGGCCTTCTGGGCACATGAAGGGGCTTAGGTATTAGAGTGTGTGGCAGGGACTTGAGGCCTAAGGACCAATGTGGACCTGGGACTACTTCTTCTATTGCCATTGTCACTATGGGCTTGTTGCTATGAAGGGGTTGTTGCTATGGAAACATTGCTAGGATGTGGCAGCAATTTTCCTTGATGGAATTCTCTTTGTGCCTAAGACTTCCATTGTTGTTTGAAAATATCTCCTCTATATGTGTTACCATTTTGCAAGTGATAAGACTGAGGCCCACACTGAGCCCTAGTGATTTTGGCTCAGAAGTGTCTGTTCCATCCTAGGGCAGGAGTCAGGGCGGACTACCCCATCCTGTAATTTGGGAGAGAATGTTTCATTCCTCATTGAGGAGGTGGTATTACCCGGGGTAGAAAGGCAGTTGAATGAGTGTCTAGCTATGAATCATTTTAATTGGGCATCGGCTGGAGGTAGGAGTGCCACAAACAACCTAGAGAGGAGACTGAAGGCAGAATGACCTTCAAATCCAGGGCAGGCTCAAGATCAAGCCCACAAGGCTGCCTTAGCTCAGTGGATAACCGGTCAGGATTGAATGACAAGTCTATAGTGCTCACCCGGCCTCTCATGAGCTGGGGAATATGTGGCTGAGGTCATAGACTTAAGCCTTAGTTTCCCTGTCTGTCAAAGACAGAAACACACACACACACACACACACACACACACACACACACACACGTATGTATGTATGTATGTATGTATGACCTCTGTAGGTATTTCCTCTGATGGGGATTCCATGTGGTCACGTCCTCTGGAATACAGGCAAAGTACCCCTGGAAGCTGATGGTGGATGCTCCTAATTGCTACCATGCCCCACCCCTTTCCACAATGAAAACGGATCGCAATGTGTATGTCATTTCCGGTGATGGGTGCTGGCCTTTGATTCACCAGACCTGGTATTGTTTATAGCTACTGGGCACCAGTGTCAAAGATGGCTTCGATCTGCCCACAGAGTGGGGCGCTGGCTTTAGACAACATCACTTCCCGTTTGCCTGGATCTCATCCACGCAGGATAAGGGCAGTTGTGTGGGCGAGGGTGAGTCAGCCCGAATTCATTGAAGCAAAGTTGGAGAGAGGGAAAGAGGGAGAGGGGGAAGGAGGGGGGATGAGACAGGTGGAGAAGAAAGGATAGAAGGTAGAAGGAAGGAGATGAGATGGGGAAGGAAGGAATGGAGGGAGGGAGAGAGGGAGGGTGGGCAGGCAGGCTTGGTGACTTCTCACAGGTTGTGGCACCCTTGGTGACATTTGCCCGTCATTGGCCCCTTTTAGGTTCAGGACATCTGCCATGACTTGGCCACATTTGCTATGAATGGACTTTAGCAATGAGAGTCTTAAAGAATTAATCTTCACCCAGCACAGCAGTCACCCTACGCATCCTCGCATCCTCGTTTGGGGTAATCACAGCTGTTATCCCTGAGATCTTATCACAGGGCAGGGCCAGGTCTGTCCTGCCCTGTGCTGTGTCTCTCACAGAGACTTGAGGATGCCTGTGAATGAGGCCAATCACAGGTGTGACAACAGAAAACTATGTTGGAAAAAAGGAAAGAGAGACAGAGAAAACGATTCATGATTAGAAGCTGGGGACTCTGGCCGTGGACCTATGTGTTACATCTTCAGTGTTTGTATCAGTCACAAATGTAACTTGGGCCACAGTAACAAGTAGCCCCTACATTTTGGAATTGTAAATAGCGAACATTTTGGTGTTGTGTTTCACACTCCATGTTCACTGTGGTTTGGGCGGTGGGACAACTTTGTGAATATAGTATTTTAACAACACAAGAACCTCTCCGGAGGCCTGATCTCTCTGTCTAGGACTCCATTGTGAAAGAGGTGAAGAGGCTGGGGTGGATGTCACACTGGCTTTCACAGTCCCCCAGTTTCCCCTGAAACCAGTGTGTGTCACCTCTGCTGACATTTGACTGGCTAAGGGCAGTCACCTGCTGTCCTGGTTGTCCTTCACTGTCAACTTGCCACAGCCTAGTCGTTGAAGAAAACTCAGTTGAAGAATTACCTCCCTCAAATGGACCTTGGACACACCTGTGGGGGCATTTTCTCGATGGTTACTTGATGGAGGAGGGCATAGCCCACTGTGGGCGGCACCATCCCTAGGCAGCTGGTCCTGGGCTGCATAAGAAGGCTAGCTAAGCATGAGCCAACCATCAACATTTCTGCTTTAGCCCCTGCCTGAAATCCTGCCAGACTATATATAACCTGGAAGTGTAAAGCCAAATAAACCCTTTCCTCCTCGGGTTGCTTTGGGTTGGGTTGTGTTAGCACAGTAACAGGATGCAACTTAGAACACAGTTTGAGGGGGATCAGAAAAGTGCAATTCTACCTCACTTCCTGGTAGGGAATGATTCTAGAAACATTCACCAGATCGTGTCAATGAAAACCACAGTTCTTAAATATTCTTTAATTAGTTGTGCGTGTTTTATAATCAAATATTTTATGTAAATATAGGAATTCTCGGCACAGAACCAGGTGATTTCACATTAGAGACCTCTTGGCACCAAGCTTAGGTTGCCCTTGGAAGGGGTAGGGCACTCACTGCTGCCAGCCCTGCATGACCCGCTTCATTCATTCTGATTTGGTGTCTGGCTGCTGAGATCCTGTGAGGGCATAGACCCCACACTCAGTTTAAAGAGTTTATCTTTTTTTTTTTGCTGTTTTAAATCATGTGTATGTGTGGGGTCGGGAGTTGCACACATGAGTGCAGAGCCCAAGGAGGCCAGAAGAGGGCATCAGATCCCGTGGAGCTGGAGTCATAGGTGGTTGTGAACCGAGTAGGTGCTAGAAACAGAACTCAGTTCCTCTGCAAGAGCAGCAAGTGCTCTTCACCACTCAGACATCCCTCCAGCTCCAAACCCCTTGTTCTAGGATGACTGACACTCAATGTGCTGAGGCTGGGTTGGCTGGTTCTGCTAACCTAAAGGGAAGAACTTCCCAGAAGGACCCCTAACCGCCTGCTTTACTGGAGTTAGAAAAAGGAAAACCCGGGTCAATGTCCAGTTCAGTAAGAAGGAAGGGGGCCACATCTCAGCCAGATCCCGTGGAATGGCATGGAGACTCAAAACCACTTGCACATTTTGGTTCAACAAACCAGATGTTGCGCATGTAAACTCAAACCTATTACCGAGAAGACAGAAGAAACCCATTTAAATAGCTGTTTTCATGTCCAGCCAGCACAACATTGATGAAAATGAGAATTAGAGTCACTTAAAGGAGGATCTTTCACCAAGAGATGTCTTTGGTTACACGGCTCAACATCCTCAGTTTGGTCCAACCGTGGAAGAAAAGCAAGAGTCCCCAGCAGCCTTTGAAAAGCACGTCTGAAAGCGAGGCTGTGAAATGGCCCCTGTCTCCTCCCGGGCCTTTGAAAGCCATGTATTAATTTGTATGTCACATCATTTCTCTGCATTCCAACTGCCATGTGCCGATTGCCCTTGGAAGAAAAAAAAAAAGAATTCCCCAGAATGTCTGCCTGTGTGGGTGTTGCTGTCATTTACAGCTGAGCTTAGTTTTGTCCCTGACTGAGTGTCTTCTGTGTGGGGGACACGCATGTAGTGCTCTCTCATTCGTACAAGTCCCCCAACACGAGCTGAGTGCAAATGCAGCGCCGCTCGGACATGCTTTCTATGTAAGCGACCCCCACGAATCAGCCCGATGGCGCCCCTCAGTTGCTCCAGGACGGAAACACCCAGGCCATCCTTCATCTTCTCCCTCCTCTTCCCTTCCGCAGTCTGGGACCAACTCTCCCAAGAAACCTCCTTCTTGTCCATTCCTCTCCGTCCTCCGTGGCAGCTGGGCCTGAGGCGTGTGTTTTCCATTTGAGATACATCCGCATCTGGGACTCCGTTAAGTTGATTGGGAAGTCCTGTGTTTCCGATCCAAACACACAAAACAAAAATTGGGGAAAGAAGTGGATTTTTGGCCTCCTTCTTTCAGTGTGGACTCTTGAAAAAAAAAAAAAAACTGTTCAATTTAGCTCATGAGAAAAAGAAAAAAGGGGGGAAATGAAACCAGCGAATGTGGAGTTGACTTGGCTAGGCGCTCTCTCTACCGCCTTCCCTTGTTAGGTGTGGGCCTCCCAGCTGGGGCATGATTGGATTATTGCATGGAGAGGCCGAGGCTGGACTCTTCCTCCGGGTCCCTGTTACTCTGGGATTCCTGCCCAGGAAAAGTCGGAGTCGAGTGAATGCAGAGTCTGCTGAAACCACAGAGAAATTAAAGCAATGCACAGCGCCGGCCTGAGCCGCGTTTGGCTGGCTAACGTTTCCAGGCTGAACGGCTGGAACTTTATCTTCTGCTGAGGAGGCTTTGAAGATATTTGGGCTAAGAAAATGTGCGGTGAGGACGGAGGATGTGGTTTGGTTGGTCAAGAGCTTGCCGGGCATGAGCACAACAGCTCTGGATTCCCTCCCCGGGATGGCTTAAACCAGGTGTAGTGGGACAGCCTGTAGTCCCAGCACTTGGGAGGTAGAGACAGGAAGATCAGAAGTTCAAGGCCATCCTCAGCTACATAATGAGGTTAAGGGCAGCCTGAGCTACATGAGAAAAAAAAAAAAAAAGAGTGCAATGAGTCTTCCTTTGCTTCCAAAAAGCTATGAGGAGACACAAGACACATCACCACCACCAGGCCTGTGCACCATCACCTAATAATCCTGTATATAGTGGCGGCTTGTTAAATAAGGTAAGATGATATGCGGTGTTTGCTGCATTTTTACAAATTATTTTGGAACCAGGATTAGGAATAAGTAGGATGACATCAGAACCCTGAGGACCATAGACTTTCTGGAACTCGATAAATGCCCAGTGACTTTTTATTCAGAGGCCAAAGAAATAACCCACCCGGGCATCCCTAAGTCTACTTCAGGACAAATGAGGTTTGATCTACCAAAGCAAGTCTGCTATTGGAAAGTGAATCACAGCATTTAAAACCCTTCCCCCCAGGAAAATGGAATTTGATTTCTGTGGCAGAATCCAAATTTCCAGTTGAGTTTATCTCAGTGTTGGGGACACAGTCAGCCAGGCATGGCCCCATGAAGACTGTTCGGGGGCTTTGAGCACTGTTTTTGGTAACACCTATCAAGGTCCTCGTGTGTCGGGCTCAGTGCTGAGGGAGCACTGATTGAGTCATTAGCTCCAGTGTGCAGATGGAACACTGGGGCCCAACAAACGCACCCACTGACTGGCTGGCAGCAGGTGAGAGGTTGATGCCACCTGATGCCATCTTGATGTCTACCCACCTTGTATATCAAGGCAGGCTATCTCACGTGAACCCAGAGCTCGACTCTTTGGCGAATCTATCCAGCAAGCTTGCTCGGGGTCTTCCCCAGTGTGACTGAGTTCCAGGTGGATCACCACACCCGTTTAACGCTTAGAGTAGGTGCTGGGATCTAAACTCCAGCCCTCACATTGGCATGGCAGATGTGGTGACCCATGGAGCCATTCCTACAGCCCTCGCGGCATTAAAAATTTTAAATTACATTTATTTACTTATACATTGTGTGTGTGTGTGTGTGTGTGTGTGTGTGTATGTGTGTGCGCGCGTGCGTGCATGGAGGGGGCTTAGAGGGGGGCTTATTCATGCCATGACACGTGTGTAGAGGTCAGAGAACAAATTGTAGGAGTCAGTTCATTCCTTCCCCAGGTGGGTCCCAGGGATCAAACTCAGATCGTCAGACTTGGCAGCAAGCTCCTTTACCTCCTGAGCCATCTTGCCAGCCCTCGATACACTTTTGACTCATGATAGTTTCATTTTATAGTGGCGTCAGCAGAATGCAGCCCACCATGAGAGAAGCATCTGGTCACCTAGCAGCCTTGGCAGCCTACCGTCCAAACCTGTCAGTGATTAGCCGCTGCGGCTGGGATCCTTCTAATTTAGTCAACAGGAGTGAATAGAGTTTCTAAAATGAAACCTTTGAGGTAATGACAGAGTTACCCACTGTGGTGAGGAGTAACACAGAGTCCTTTGTCTTTCGCCTGGGGTTCCTACCTCCACCTGGGAGTCAGTATCTCACAAACCGAAAGTGAAGCTCACCCTGAGAACCTGTTTCTAGAATAAAACTTTGGGGGCAGGGGTGATGGTGGTTCAGTGGGTAAGCATGCTTGCTGAGCAAGGATGAGTGCCTGAGTTCAAGACCCAGGCACCCAAAGAAAAAAAGCCAGTCATGGCCACATGCGTCTGCAACCCCAGTGCTGGGAGGTTGCAGGTTGGAAATGGAGGATGGCTGGGGCTTGCTGGATGCAGTATGGCATCAGGTTCAGTGAGGGACCCTATACGTGGAAATAAGGTTGGGGTGTGATAGAGGAAGACATGTATACACACACACACACACACACACACACACACACACACAAGTAAGTTTTGAATGGCTTACTTATGCACAGGAATACAAGCTAAAATTTGCTGAAGGAAGACAGGGATTAATTGTGTCTCTTCCTGGCACATCACTGCTCTCCCCAGGGCTGATATGACAGCTCTCCTGCCTGATATTTATCAGATATTTTTATAAACTTTTTAAGTCTAACCTTTGGCTTTTTTTGAGGATTGTCTGTCCTCAAAGGGAGGTGTCTCTAAGAAGAAATTTCAAGCTGTGTTTGTGTCGCCGGAATAAACATGGCCGAAGAGCATTCTCAGCCAGAGGAACGGAGTGGGCTTAAGCCTAGAAACAAGAAGGACACAAATCCTTCCAGAAAGGGAAAGGAAGCTACAGAGGTCCAGAGGAGGATGGCCAGGTAGAGCACGGATTCCAGGACCTGTCTCTAAAGGACCCTGATCCTGCTCAAATGGTCCACATAGCACATCCCTGGATGCCTGAGTCACCTGTGGCCTGGCAGGACCTCTTTCTTCCCAATGCAGTCGTCTGTCTCTCAGGCCACAGACTTGCCTGGCTTGTGGCTTCTCTAGGCTAGGGACACTGCTGGGCTTCCTTGTAGACACAGAGGAACCAGAGAAACCTGGGGTGAGGGTGGGGGAGCCGTTCTCAACCCCCCCCCCCATTTACAAGACACGGAAAGAGAGCCTTGCGTTTTGCCCTCCCGCTTCCTAAAGATTCTCAGAACTTTTAATCCCGCTCCGTGTTTCCAGCTCTCTCTCTCTCTTGTCTTTCTTTCCTCTACTTAAACCCATCTTAGAAAGCTGTAAACGGCCTCTGATGCTATAAACCGTCCTGTAAACCTGGGGTTTATAGGTCTAATTGCCCCCTTTACAGTGCTATGTGCCTGTGTCCCAAAATGTTTCACTCTTGAAGGACAAGTTCACATTCACAAGAGTCTGGGCCACCCCATGACGGAGTTTTGAACTCCAGGAGCCCACGAGGCACCTGGCCCAGGCAGTTCCTTTCTTCTCAGGAAGCTCTGAGTTGCACAAGCCCTGAAAGGAGTTTTGTTCCCCAAAGGCAAAGGAGCCACTTTTACCAGGGACCTACCTCCAAGATCTGGGTCTGTTCTTGTTTGAAGGAACATTCACAAAAGAGGCCACAGTAAACAAAACAAAACAACAACAACAACAAAAAAAACCCAAAACAAACCACAGGATTTAAAATGTTTGCTTATGTATATATTCAGTGTAAGAACTTTTTTTACATGTATTTATGTGTGTATTTGTGAGTGTGTGTGTGTGTGTGTGTGTGTGCGCGCGCGTGCGCGCGCACGCGCGCGCACGCGTGCACATGCCTCAGTGTTCATGCTGAAGTCAGAGGACAACTTGCAACACTTGGTTCTATCCTCACACTGTGTGGGTCCTGAGGGTCGAACTTGGGTCATCAGGCTTGGTGGCAAGCTCCCTTACCCACTGTGCCACCTCATCAGTCAAACCTTTATTTCTTTATTCCCTTTTTAAAGACCGAATCTCACTCTACAGTTCAGGCTTGCTTGAGATTTACTGTGTAACCCAGAATGGCTCCAAATTAACAGTAGTCCTGTTGCCTCATCCTCTCAAGTCCTGGAATGATAGCCCTGTACCATTACACCCTATTTCTACTTAATTCTACAAATAACGTTTTTATTGGGACCAGGGCCATGATGAGTGGTATGGCCCCAGCCTAAGGTCTACAAGGGCAAGCTCGATATTGTCTTTATTGCAACTGCTGAGGTTTTCCTTATCAGGAATTCTGTGTATTTTGTAACTTTCAAAACACTGTAGTAGGATATCATTTGTGCTGCTCATGGGAAGTTCCACCCCAGCATAAATTTGAGGCTAGGGGAGTGCATCTCCTGCCTCACCCTCACCCTGGCCCCATCACATAGCAAGGATCCCTGAGACGATCCATTCATCCCAGCTGACTTCCAAGGTGTCTAGGAATCAGGCCCAAGAGGCCACAGTTCCTTCCAGCTGTCCTCATGACTACTTTGTGCGGTAGCAGGTTGGGGCAAGATTTCCTGACATGCCTCAGTGGATCGGGACAAAGAGGGTACAACTTCCATGTGCAAAACAGCCATGGGAATCCTCTGTGGGCTCTGGTGTCATCACCCTACACTCCTTTACTCCACTGCTTCCTTATATCTTCATAGTTCCCAACCTCACTCAGCTCTAGGGCTCCTTCTCAGACACCCAGCATCCATATGTCCATCTATTTACTCCTCTCACGCCCATCCATCCACCCATCCATCCATTCACCCACCTACCCGTTTACCCACCCACCCATCCATCCATCTATCCATCCATTCATCCACCCACCTATCCATTCACCTACCTAACCATCCATCCATCCATTCACCCACCCATCCATCCACTCACTCATCCATCCATCCATACATACATACATCCATATATACAGCAGGATTTATGGGGCCCCTACTATTCGTTAAGTGTTTCTCTCAATATAAAATATAACAATAAGGAGAACAGTGACGAAAAATTGCTGTCCTTGCAGGATGTGATGGTGTACGCCTTTAGTCCCAACACCCCGGAGGCCAAGGCAGGTGAATCTCTGTGGGTTCCAAGCCAGCTTCATCTACATTCTGAGTCCAAGTCCAGGCAGGATTGCATCTCAAAAAAGGGGGAGAGGATTGTTTTTTGATCTGGGGAGACGGTTCAGAGGACTTGTTGCATGTGGACTGAGTTCTGGTTCCTAGAACTTTCACATGCTTCCATGAGAAATCTGGGTGGGTGTCACAACCCACTTTCGATTACAGCACTTGGAAGCAGAGATGGGATTCTGGAGCAAGAGGTTCAGTTAAACTAGAGGAATCAATTAGCTCCAAGGCTCAGCAAGAGACACCAGCTCACTCAATAAAATGGAGGGTGATTGAGGAAGGCTCAGTCTCTGTTGAGAAGGTAACTACTGAGTCAAAGGTGCTTATGAAGTACGGAGCTCTCTGGGTGACCGCAAGTACATTCTAGTGACAAGATGCAGCCAGTGCAAAGGTCCTGGGGCTCGACTGTGCCCGACACGTTCCTGATATCAGCAATGAGAAATCCGGGAGAATGAGCGAGTAAGAGCTTGTGTGGGGATTGGGACATTGACCAGAGATCTTGCATTTTGAGGAACTCCCTTTGGGTTCTACACAGAGAACAGACTCCAGGGCTGACGGTGGTAGAAAGTAGGCCATGGATGACTCATCACCATCTTCCATTGAAACAAGATGGCCAAGACAGAACTGGAGGCAGGCAGGCTCTGACTTCTCTGCACCATTCTATCTGAGTGTGGATATATTTGTAGTCTTGGTGTATGGGAAACGGCCACTGGGTCCCCTGGGAAGCCAGCTACCCTGAGGCTACAGCAGCCCCCACATCTGAGTGACGATATCTCCTGAGAAGAGAGACTTCAGAAGTTGAATCTCAATCCACTTTTCCTGGGAATGAGTGACGGCGACACCACCGTAAGCAGCAGGTCATATTCCCTTCCGAAGTCTACCTATCCTGACCATGGCTGTGACTGTGGGATCCTGGAGGGAACAGAGAAGCTCAAATGGGAAGCCCTTGAAGAAGATTCCTCAGCGCATACCACGCAGGGCTGTTTTTTTTGTTTGTTTGTTTGTTTGTTTGTTTTTCATTGACTTTGCGTGCTTCCTGTTCTACCTCCTGGTAGGGGCCAGAAGCCCTGGATCTTGGTCCCCAAGTACTGTTTGTTGGTTTGTCCCCTTGTCCTGTCTGACACTCTTCTCATTCAATGGTGCAGCCACGCAGAGCAGTCTATGGCGAGCTGCTCGCCCACTCCTCAGCCCTGTCTTTCACAGGCCTGGAGCCCTGTGGGTGCGGATTGATATTTGCTAACTGAGGAAGGACCCGCCAACTGTTCTTCTCCTCTCCCGCCTGAGCTGAGCTGCACGGCTTCCAAATGTGGAAGGGAAGCCACGCGATTTCAAAGGGCCTCTGGCATTCTGCTGCGGCCCTGAGATACCATCTGGGGCCTGGTTAGGGAGGACCCAGTACACTGGAGTAAAGCCAAGGCCTAGGGGCTCCACGGCTCCTGCGTGCGAGATGAGACGCATTCTTAGTGACCACTGAGCCAAGGAAATGGAGACCAGTCTTTTCATCTCGGCTGGGAGATCCGAATCTCCGACAATACCAGAGATTATCTGCTCCCCCTAGTCATTGGTTGACCTCGGCCTTGGGGCCCCGGAGAACAGCTTGCACATGACCCCAAATCCAATGGGTTCCCAGGGAGTCACTTTCCAACTTAAAGCCTGATTCTGCTTTGAGAGCGAGGTGATGTCATTGCTGGAGTTAAAGGCACCGAAGATAGAGATGTACACTAATGGCTGGTGGGAAACTAAGCTTGGGGTAAGGACCCCATCCCAACGTGGAGTCTCCCAGGACAGCTGCAGAGAACACTCAACAGCAGCATCCTGCTCTTCCAGAGGAGCAGAATTTGGTTCCAAACACTCACATCCGGCAGCTGACAAGGCTTGTATCTCCAGCTTCAGGGGATCTGGTACCCTCCTCTGGATTCCATGGCCACTCAAATACTCATGACCTACATTCACCCAAACACACACATATGCACATACATTATTTTTAAAGCCTTGCCTATAAGGCTGGTTTTTGAGGAGTGGGGTGCTGTGTTGGTAAACAACCCTCATATCATCATCTTACTCTTTGTGAATTTTTGGGGATGGTCCAAACACCACCCATCCAGTTCTTGGGGTGGGATGAGACAGACAGGGACTCAAATGGGGGTTCAGGTCTGGGAGACCGCTCAGCGTGGCTGAGTCCAAAGGACACTGTTGCAGAATGCTTGGGAGGGCTAAGGGGAAAATCCTATGATCTTTTTTGCTTGTATGTCTTGAAACAAGTTCTCTCTGAGTTGCCCAGGGTGAGCTTAGACTCCCCCTCAGTCTCCCTGATGCTGGACTGACAGGCAGCTCTCATCTGCCCTGCCCTGCCCTGCCCTGCCCTGCCCTATAATCAGCCTTTTTAGTTTGATGTTGGTTATTTTGAGACAGGGTCTTGGCTAGCCTCGATGTCTCTATGTGTCTGAGGATGGCCTTGAACTCCTGATCTTCCTGCCCTCACATCCTCGATGCTGGCATGTCGAGGGCATAGCACCACACCACACACAGGTGATACTGGGGATTGAAATGAAGGAATGTCAGTCAAGGGCTCTGCTTACTGAGCTACATCCTGAGCGCCCTCTTTCCTGGATTTTTCTGTAAGGTGCTTCAAATTTGAGTGTCTTCTAGATTTCACCATCTGCCATAGGTCGCAGAGCGAGGACGAGAATATGCTCATTCACTTTAGTGAGCCCCGAGCATCCTGCGGCATCCACTATACTGAGAGAGTCAGCTCTGACTTACTAAACTTATTATTCAACTGTCTGCTGGTACTTTCCTTGACAGACTTCAACAAGTCTTATTTGGTATTATCCCAGAACTTGAGCAATCACCTCTCTTTGCTTTTGTAGTTCAAGTCTGGAATGTACCAGCCCAGAAGTCAACCTTGCATCTCACGGTATGTTCTGTGATGTCTTCAAGAACTTCATGCGTGTTTTGGCTTTTACAACTGGTATACCGCTGTTGTCATGCATGGGCTCTCTCTCTCTCTCTCTCTCTCTCTTCTCTCTCTCTCTCTCTCTCTCTCTCTCTCTCTCTCTCTCTCTCTCTCTCTCTCTGAACATGGGCATTAAGTCCAGTTTATTCTGTGAATTTAAATTTGCCAGAAGTTTGCCTCTAACGTCTTCACTGTCAAGGGCAGCAGCAATGGGGGATGGGAAAGAAGGATGCTTATGCAACAGAATGGGGCGAATCTGTTTCCAGCGGCCAGATTGTCTCTCAAGAACTGTCTGGTTTTGGTAGTGATAAATTCTTTTCATGCAAGCCTCTGAATGTCTGGCCAGGTCAAGGGTTAGAGGGAGGAGTCTGACTTAGGAACTCATTCACTCATTCACTGCTGCATTTGATGGACACTTACTGAGCAATCTCTGTGGAGAAGGTAGTTTCGAGTTCTAGGGCTGTGGTGAGTAGCCAAGACCTGGTCTCTCAGAGCTTACAGTCCATGGAGAAGTTAGACAGTTGAACAAGTAGTGACAGTCCCTGTGAGTGCATTGGGACTTTAGGATGCCTCTGGTACCTCAGGTGACTTCTGGGTCATAGGAATTGGACCCGTGTCTGACTGGGTTTGCCATGGGTCAAGTCATGTCTTGGCAGAAGACTAAGAAAGACATCGACTTAAAAACACTCTGAACAGTGCTTGGCCACTCAATGTATGGCATCTCTCCATTTTACAGACGAGGAAACCGAGGCCCAGAGGGCTGAAGGCATTGGCCTTGAGTCTCAAAGGTGCCTAGAGACTTGGTTTTTAGAGTACAAGCCTAAGATATCTTTAGCTCCACGGTGTGCACGTTTGAATTTGACATCTTCACACCATACTGGTTGCAATCCAGCACCACCCAGCTCTTCCGTGACGGTCCGGAGAGCTGACCTGGGTCACAGGAGAAATAACCACACGAACAAGTTCAAGACCAGCTATGCTTCGCTTTGCTTTTATTCTCAAGTTTTCTTGATTCTGAGAAGCCAAGAGACCCATTTTCTAATGATACGGCTTCTGCTACGGTTTCTGGGCTCCAGGTGGGTAGGAAATTGGAGGGAGATGAATGATTTAGATCCTGAGGCACCGTCCCCCACCTTGTGGTTTGGGGTGGATTTAACGGCCTGTGTGCAACCTCAGCCCAAGCCAACCCGAGCAAGGGCTGTGTGCGCTTTGGCAAGACCCCAACAGCAGTCTATTCCGAAACCCAGGAGAATCATTCTGTTGGGGGTGTGTGTGGGGGATGTTGGGGAAGGTTCGCTGATCTTCTGCCCTGTCTAGTGTGCAAACCAACCCAACTGAAGGGGCCTCATGCCTTCTTCTGCCCTTCATCATCTCCCCCTCACAGACAAACAAAATGGCCGAACAAACCCCAAAGTGATCCCCGCCCTCTTGAGATGCCCGAGCTGTACTTCTAAATACCCGACTTTGTGGGAGGCCAGCTGGGAGACCTGCTCCCACATTTTACAACAGGGCACTCTTGAGGAGTGAGGAAAAAGAGATTTAGATAGAAGGACAGAGAGGAGAGAAACAGACAGAAACACAGGATAGCCTCGGGAGGGCCTGGATCCTTATCCACCGGCCCCTCCTATCTCGTCTAAAGGGCTATTTATAGGAATGCCAAGGGGTGGAGCAAAAGACCTCCCCCTAGCACAGCCAAGTGCAGACCCTTCCAATCACCTAGAAACCATGCACATGGTCAATCCATCCTCTAATGCAGCTGGGCTGGGTAAAGCAAGTCAGATCTCACCAGGAAACCTTTATGGGCCTCCACACTACTTAGGACGGATCTTTCTTTGGCAAAATTTTTCACAGATGTGGCAGAATATTATACTACTTGATGTGAAGGTGTAAAACGCCCCCAGTAGGAGGCCAAGCTAGAATCAAGAGACAGTAATGGGTGAGTCCAACCACACGAGGAAAAAAATCCTAGAGAGAGGGAAAATGACTGGAAGGAAATGCCCCCAGCAGTCAGGGGAGATCAGTTTGTTGACTTTGGCTGGGAGGACCTTTACTGATAACTTTCCAGTGGTGAATTCTCCCACCTAGTCCTCCTCCCATCAAGACTCCCTAAGATGGGGCTGGAGAGATGATTCAGCAGGTAAGAGTGCATGTTGTTCTTGCAGGGGACCTATGTCAGACAGTTGTTTAAGCTCCTGGGGGAGTCTAACGCCCCCTTTTGGACTCTGTGGGTACTGCATGCTAGCTCTCTCTTACCTACAATATGAAAACAAAAATAAATGTAACAACTTTTAAAATACATTCGAAGAGGGAGCCAGGCACAATGGTGTTTGCCATAATCTCAGCACTTTGAAGGTAGAGACAGGAGGACCAGGTGTTCAAGGCTATCCTCAGCTACATTGTGAGTTTGAGGATAGCCTTGGCTACATGAGACTCTCTCTCTCTCTCTCTCTCTCTCTTTCTCTCTCTCTCTGTCACACACACACACATAAGCAAAACAAGAACAAAATAAAAACAAAGCCAGGATCCCCAGGAGGAAGGCCTACAGCCACAGAATCTCCAACCCTTAGCTGTCAATCAGTATCTTTTCATGGTTTGAATGACAGTGGCCCCACAGACTCGTATGTTTGAAAGCTTGGTTCCAGTATGTGGAAGTGTTTGGAAAGGATGAGGAGTAGGTGTGGCCTTGTTGGAGGAGGTGTCACTGGGAGTGGGACTTTGAGGTTTCAAAAGCCCATATTATTCCCAGTTAGCTCTCTCTCTGGCTCATGGTTGTTGTCTCACACATAAGCTCTCAGCTGCTGCTCCAGTTCCACACCTGCCTGTCAGCTGCCCTGTTCCCTACCATGATGGTCATGGACTCACTCTACTACCCTCTAGAAACATGAACTCCAAATTCAATTCTTTCTTTTATAAGTTGCCTTGGTCATGGTGTCTCTTCCCAGCAATAGAACAGTAACTAAGACAATGGGACTCAAACTGAGGATAAGGATCCTGAGAATAACCTATACATTAGAGTACATAAGTGACCACATTCCTTCTCCTTTCCCATTACCTATATTTTTTATTGTGAGCCACAACTGCCCCCACCAAACACTGGAGAGCCTCTCCCCACCCCTACTGAATGTGGGCTGGCTTTGAGGTTTGTTTTGGGCACCAGGCTAGAACACAGGGGACCAGTGGCAGTTCTGAGCCTTGGCTTCGTGCCTAGCTCAGTTGCATTTACTCCTGGAACTCAACCAGGGCAAGAACAAGATCAGGTGCCCTGCTGGAGGGCACCAGGACATGCACACGAAGGACGGGCAAGAGAGGTCCAGCTGAGGTGTCCCAGGTTAGCTGGCGGCAGCCACCCCCACAGCTGCCTGTAAACAACTGAGTTCAGCCAAGACTGGAGGAAATCCTAGCTGAACTCAGCCAAGTTTGGCGACTCAAGAATCTGTAAGTAAATAGCGATGGGGTTTTTCAGCCAGTAAGTTCGGGGTTATTTGTTACACAGCACAAGCTAGCTTTCACATACTCTCCAGTGAGGATTGCTACAATGACGCCCTTTAGAAGTTAATACTCTCCAACTTCAGTGCTTTGTGGTACATAACCAAAATCTGCAACAAAAACCACTCACTGGTCGCTCTGATGCCATTGTGTGTCAGTCGGGAAAGATGAAGGAACTCCTCCTAACTGCGCACACACAGAGCTGAGGAGATAGACCCAGTGCCAGCTGTGCTTGCATGAAGACCTGAGTTCAGATCCCCAGCACCCCCCCCACACATACACAAAGCCAGGTCCTGTGTGTGTCTGTAACCTCAGAGCTGGAGAAGCAGAATAAAGGGGAGCCCAGCCACTCCCCGGCCAGCCAGTCCAGCCAGCAGTGACTGCAGATTTAGGGAGTGACTCTCTTTCAAAACATGAAATGGTGAGAGACTGGGGAAGACACCTAATGCTGACCTCTGACCTCCAAAAACACACATGTACACACCACACACAACATAAACACACACATATACCACACACATATATCATACACACAAAAAACAAACACACACAACATATACACACATACACACAACATAAACACACATATACCACACACATAGCACACACCATATATACCATACACACACACAACACACACATACACATTCACACACATATACCACACACATACAACACACACAATATACATACATACACACATGTACACCACATGTACATATACCACACCACACAACACACCCCTCATACACACAGGGCTTGGCTGTGTCTATGCTCTTTCACGGAGCATAAAACCTGCCCTTCCAGCTCCCCGTGGGGCCACCTTTCCTGTGTTCTTTCTCACTCTAACAGGTGTCTTTTCCATTAGCAGCCCAGCAGGTCGGTCCCTGCCCTTCCCGGATGGCGAATCCACCTGAATCCCACAGTAGCCTCACGGGACAGGAAAGCAGCAGAACAGATGAGCGAGAGGCAGGGGCTGGATTTGGGGGCTAGGGGAAGGAAGGGAAACTTGGCCTAGATGAAAGAGGCAGAGAGGAGAGAGAAGCAGCCGGCCCGCTGCAGAAAGCCAGATCTGGAAGGAAGTGTCTTTACTGCCCTCATGAAGTCAGGACCTGCACACAGCCCTGCCATCTTGTAAAAAGGCTTTTATTTGTCATGGTTTTTTTTTTTTTTTTTTTTTTTTTAGATTGTGAGAGTCCTGGGAGGGAACCATTAAAGAAACAGAGCCAGGGCAGCTCTGGAGATGGTGTGTGTCTGTGTGCCTGCTCGCCTGGCCTCCTTCTGGCCCCCACCCCCACTTTTGACAAGGGCCAACTGGGTGGCAAGGTTAAAGCCTGCGGGGACCCACTGGTGTTGTGGGACTTTTTTACAAAGTGAAAGGATCAAAGCAGTCAGCAAAGGGCGAGAGACCAGGCCTGCCAGAAAGAGAAGCCAGCGACCTAGAGCCATACACACACACACACACACACACACACACACACACACACACACACACACACTCTGTCTGCCCCAGGCCGGCTGCTAATGTCTCCCGGGTTCACCAGCAAACAGTACCTGGTAAGGAGCAGAAAGCTTGAGGAGGAGATCTTTTCCCCAGGCAGAAAGCAAAGCTGGAAAGAATACAGAGGTTTGGGAATCTCTAGGCAGGAAAAAGAAAATGTGGGGCCAGCACGATGGCTCAGTAGGTACAGGTGCTTGCCGCCAAGTGTGACCACATGAGTTCAGTTCCCAGGACCCACAGGGTAGAAGGAGAAAACCGACTCCTGAAAGCTGTCCTCTGACCTCCCTAGGCATGCTGTGTGTGCACGCACGGATAGTGAATAAATAAATAAAAGAGTGAATAAATCAATAAAGGAGGCGGGAGGTCTGAATCTTCATCTTTTAAGCTTATGCGATGGTTTCCAGAAGGGATTTTGAGGCCGGGGTGAAGAAACGGGACCGAGACTGGGTACTTCCAAAGCCAGTCATCTGTGTCTAAGGCACAACAGGACTTCTGAGCAAATCGGGCATCAGCCAAGCATCACTCTACCAGTGGTTCTCAACCTGTGGGTTGCAACCTCCAACAGGGTTCAAGTATCAGCTATCTCACACATCAGATATTTAAATCGTGATTCATAAAAATAACCACATCACCGTTATGAAGTAGCAATGAAATAATTTTATGGTTGGGGGAAGTCACCACAACATGAGGAATGGTATTAAAGGGTGGCAATGTGAGTTAGGAAGGTTGAGAACCACTGCTTTTGATGATCCATTGACCTTCCCCTGATCCATGGGCCTGCCTCCCTCCTTCCCTCCTTTCCTCCCTCCCTCCTTCCCTCCCTCCTTCCCTCCCTCCCTCCCTCCCTCTTTCCTTCCCTCCCTCCTTTCCTCCTTCCCTCCCTCCTTTCCTCCTTCCCTCCCCCCTTCCTCTCTCCCTTCCTCCTTCCCTCCTTCCCCTTCCTTCCTCCTTCCCTTCCTTCCTTCCTTCCTTCCTTCCTTCCTTCCTTCCTTCCTTCCTTCCTTCTCCTACCCCCTCTCTCTTTACCAGAATGTCTGTGTTAGTCCTAGTGAACTTGGAAGGCAGAACAATGACCCCAAAGGTATCTGCCCTGTGACTACATTGCCTTCCTATTACATGTCAAGGTCCCTAAGCCAGAGGAGCGATCAAGCTGATATCCCAGCAGGATCCATCTGACCCTGCATGCCCTTAGGTCAGCAGAACCCACCCAAGAGCCTCCTCTGTGCACGGAGCCTCCCTGTAGGCTTTTCATACAACTTCCTGTGACTTCATGCCTGTCAGTGCTAAGTCACCATGGTTTCCAATAAAACAGTGATTTCCATGTTCTTTTTTTTTTTTTTTAGGTGTTTATTTGGATAAAAAAAAATGATAAAAACTATTAGTAAGTCATAAAGTGAACTTTATGGGCTGCTAACTGGTATTTAAATGTGTGAGTATGGGTAACACTGGTCTGCAGTTTTCTGGAGGACCGTATTAGGGCTCCAGAAAAGCTAGTGCTTTACATACATTTGCATATATTATATCAGACTTGCCAATGAGGGGCAGGGCAAAAATGGTCTCCGCACTCTTTGATTGGCTGCTCGTTTCTCTGCTGGCCAATGGCATGGAGCAGGAAAAAGAGAGAATGTTCCGAGTTGTCTTGTCCACATGGTGGTTCTGGCGCTTTAAACTGCGTGTCTTGGGGCACATGCCTTGACATCTCTGAGCCTTGGCTTCCAGAACTATAAAGGAGCTGAGAGGGACCCTCCCTGGCACAGAGAAAGATGAAACATGGGGTCTTCTGAAAAGAACGTGGCGGTAGAGGACATCATCCCTTACCGTTGCCAACTGCCCACCCATGGCCAGCCCCGGTGTGGCCTGTGTCGCCAGAGCTCTGCCCGGAGGGTGTTCTGGGCAGACAGTGTCCAGGCATGCCAGGCCTGGGCTGGTCTCTGTCACCCTGACATGCTGAGAGAAAGAAATCCAGAGTCACGTGAGGCCGGGTAGCCTGGCCATGCAGACCCCTCTTCCTCTGCAAAAGTTCTGGCCCTGCTCAAAACTGGGACTAAAGACAGAGTGTTCCCTGGCTTGGGAACAGAGCACTAGAAAGCTTCCCAGCCCTGAGGAGGGAGGCAACTTCCGGAGCACAAAGTCAGAGGGAAGGAGAGAACGAACACCCCCCACCCTCTATCCCAAGCAAAGGCGACTCTTTATGTCCTCAGCTAGGCTTAAAAAAAAAAAGAAAAAAAAAAGGACTGGACAGACATGGGTGTCCCTGCCAGTTATTGGCTGTGCAGCTTTGGGTGAAACACTCTCCTTCTCTGGTCATAGCCAAACTCAGTATTTATTAAGGCCTTTTTTTTTTTTTTTTTTTTTTTTTTTAGCAAGCCATGAACAGTAAGTTGGTGAGGTCCTGGTCCAGTGTTCCCATCACACAGATACAAATCTGAGGCAGAGAGGTCAGCAGCCACCAGTGCTGAACACGCATTCTGCTACCCTCCTCCTGTTCGGCACTCCACTGGGGGTCTTTACCATCTGAGCCTCCAGCTTGGTGGCTCTCTCCCAGCCCGTCCTCTTGTGGAAGATCATCAGTGCCCCAGGGGCAGCACGGAGGAAGAGGTGACTGAATGATGTTCAACCTCACTGGGGACTTCAGGTGTCCTCCTGGCTGTGCTTTCTCGCCTGGCAAAAATGGGGCTACTGGTGCAGCTGGGAATGGAGTCTGGGGTGCTGGGAGTGGAGTCTAGGATGCTGGGAATGGAGTCTGGGATGCTGGGAGTGAAGTCTGGGATGCTGGGAATGGAGCTGGATGCTGGGATGCTGGGATGCTGGGAGTGGAGCTGGGATGCTGGGATGCTGGGATGCTGGGATGCTGGGATGCTGGGATGCTAGGATGCTGGGATGCTGGGATGCTGGGATGCTGGGATGCTGGGATGCTGGGATGCTGGGAGTGGAGTCTGGGATGCTGGGAGTGGAGCTGGGATGCTGCCTCTGAAGAAGGCCTTCGCTCTGGGCTTTGGCCTCTGTGTACTGCTTTGGTTCAGCTCCCTCAGGTCTGTTTTTTTGTTTTGCTGTGTTTTGTTTTTCTGAGCCGTCCATTGACTGTGACACCCACAACCAGGGCTGACTTCGTCTCCAGTTGACTTCTGTCTTTTGTGTGTGTGTTTACATGTCTCCTGTGTCCACACACATGTGGAGACAGAGGATAGCCTCAGCTGTCACGCCTTGGGAGACATCTACCTTGACTTTATTGGGGGTGAGGGTCAGAATCTCTCACTGGCCTGGAGCTCACAAATTAGTCAAGGCTGGCCAGCCAGGGACCTACCTGTCTCCACTGTGCTTGGTTTTTTGTTTGTTTGTTTGTTTGCTTGTTTGTTTGTGTGTGTGTGTGTGTGTGTGTATGTGTGTGTGTTTTCGTGTTTTTTTGTTGTTGTTCGTTTTGTTTTGTTTTTTCATGAGCTCTGTAGGCTTGAACTCAGGTCCCTGTGTTTACAAGGCAAGCCCTTTCCCAGCTCCTCCTTTCTTTTCTCTAGCTTGCTTCCTCCTTGAGACCCAGATGCTACCTGCCCACCATGGGTGACAATTCTAAGCCAGTACTTTGAAATTATATTTATTTATTTATTTAAGTGGTGTGTGTGTGTGTGTGTGTGTGTGTGTGTGTGTGTGTGTGTGTATGTGTATGTGTATGTGTACACACACTCCAGTCAAAGTCCATGTACTGAAGTCAGAAAACAACGTGGAACAGTCAGTTCTCACTTTCTGTTAAGTAGGTCCCGGGGATCGAACTGAGGTTGTCAGTCTTGGTCACAAGCCTCTTTATCTGCTGAGCCATCTTGCTGGTCCCCAGCCATGTTTGTTTTAATCTTAACAACAAGAAAAGTAATTCTCCTGTCTAGGAACCTGGCATTTTCAGAGCTGCCCTCTGCCACATGGGTGAAGGCTCCTTCAAATCCGGGTGGCGAGTGTCTAGCAGGTCCAGGTGCTCATCACAGCACCCTAAGCAGAGAAGCTATTTGGCAAATGTACACTGAAAAGCTGTTCTGAACTGCTCAGTTGGAAACAAGTGTGAACTTGTATCTTCAGACTAGCGAGAGGCTGAGTGACCTTGGAGGGAAATGGCTGCCTCATGGAGACTTGAAGCTAGACCCCAAGAAGAACTTCCAGTGAGTGGGAAGGAACTGCCTTGTCCCATGGGAAGAAACACCCTGCCCTCTCTGGAATGTTCTGAGCAGTGCGAACATTCTCAAATGAGGATAAATCATGGGGTGCTTGTGAAGACCAGGGGATAGGGAACTAAGAACACCTCTCGGTGCCTACAGGCCCCAGAAATCCTTCTGTAGCTCCAGGCAGAAGCCGGTGGCTCCCTGCTCCCTCCTTCCCACTATTTTTCTTCACAGCTGTCTCGGTGCTTCAGAGTCCACATCTCTGCCAGGGACTCTATTTTGGGATTTGTGGGAACGGGTAGCTTTTAGCAAATAAGAAGTCCCAGAGAGTGATTCCCCGCCCCGCCCCCTTCAAGGCCTCCCAGTCCTCTCCTAGGGTAGGAGACCAAACAGGCTGCCTGGGGCCTGGGCCCAGGGCATGGGCAAGCTGGAGGGCGCCCAGCCTGTTCCCAGAGAGGCCTCGTGGCTGGCAGATGGCATCTCTGACTACACTGTCACTGATGTCACCAGGGCGGTGCCCTGCAGGCCATACGTGGTCTGCACAAGGAGAGCTGGGCTTTCTTTGCTAACTAATTGCAAATTCCCACCACATCCGGTGTCTGCACAGTAGAGGTAGCAAGCAGGCTAGGTCTTGATGTTCCAAGGAACAAAGGGCAGGGGGCCATAGTGGCAAGAGGCAGGGGCTTCGTGACCTGGATGTGGGGCTCTGGGGAGGGGGCTTGGGATCACGACACGGTATGGGGGAGGGATCAGGACATAGTGGCTTTAAGTGTGGTGGCACAGGGGTCTTAGAGATGTACATAACTGGGTTCACATGAAGGTGGCTTCACACTACTCAGGGGTACCGTTGTGTGCCAATGTGTTCATGTGACATGTGAATGTCTTGATCTGCTGCTCACTGCCGTCTCTGTGGATGCACTGGTGACCTCGCCCCACCTGCATTTCCATGGTAACCGCCACATTTACATGTCTTCTCACTGTGTTCTGCAAAGAATCTTTAAATTGGGTCCATCAGGTTTGTGTCAGTAGTAATTGATCATTGCGTGAAGATAGGCATGGTGGCGCAGGCCCGTGAGCTCGGCACTTAGGAGGCTGAGGCAGGAGGATCAGGCGTTGAAGAAGAGCTTGTACAATATAGTGAGATATTGTGTCTAAAAGGAAAAACCAAACAGCAAGGAACACACACACACACACATGCACACACACATGTATTTATATGTATGTTATATATGTAAATTAAAGCTAGAGATCAGAGATTCAACAGACATATATCTCATATGTTATATTCAGCATAATAACTATGACAACATAAGAGAAACAGACCATAACTACATCAGGTAACATCTGAACGATACTGGACAAAAACATGGAGGAGTGAACCTTCCACCCACCATTAACATGCTGCACGTGTTTTCTAGCTGTGTCCAATTGAAATACCCAAAACCAAGGATGGGGTCAATATTAGTCACCTACCTCTGAATACTTCTTACCACTCAAACAGAGGTACAGCTGGGCGTGGTGGCACACAGCTTTAATCCAGTACTCAGGAGGCAGAGGCAGATAGATCTCTGTGAGTCTGAGGCCAGCCTGGTCTACAGAGTGAGTTTCAGGCCAACCAGGGCTACACAGAGAAACACTGTTGCAAAACGAAGACAAGGAGTGAAATTGTGCCTGTAAACAATATAGGTATATCGTCTACACACACAAATGAGCAAATAAAGAATATGTTACATAAACTACACACGAATGGAAGTCTGAATATGTTTCAAAGTTCTCTAAGAGGGGTCATAGGTCAAGCCAAGCACCACATTCCCTGCAATAGGGCCATCCGGTGGATACAGTTTCATAATCCTTTTTATTATGTATAATGAGCCACCCTGTCTGCAGATAGCTGACCGCAGCTACATGGTGTTTCATTTCCTAGGCAACACGTAGATAATCTGACCCATGGCCCTCTCTGGACCATGTAGATCATTTACGTCCATTGCAAGCAAAACTGTAATCTACATAGCTCTTAGCATGAGCCAAGAAGCAGAATTCATGGGTCGAGGGTGTTCCTATATGGATGGCTTTCAACACCCAGGTGGTGGCAGGTACTAACACGAGTGACTTTTCTATTTCCTGTGACAGAAAATTTGACAGAAGAAGCCTAAAGGAGGGGAGGGTTTGTCTGGGCTCCTGTTTTGAGAAGGTTCCACTCTCCACAGTGGAAAAGCCGTGGCAGAGTTCAAAGCCACAGCAGCGCGTGGCCAGGACTCCTCAGTCTCCACCGGATAGGAACGTACCTCAAGCTAAGATGTGGTGGAGCTATGGCCCATGAGTCCTGCCCCAGTGGCTGTACAGATGCCTCCACCGTGTCCAAAAGATTCAACAACCTCTCAGCACAGCACTAATAGCTGAGGACCCTACAGGGCACATTTCCCAATCAACAGTGGTAGCATCCATCAGTTACTGTCAGATGGAGAAGAAGTAGAACTCCAGTGTTCCAGGTTTACCCGCAGACCCTCAAGATATCCAAGGCCTTTGGTGAGAACAGAGCTGGGTTTCCCTGGCATGTCTCCACTACTAGTGTTGAGGCCAGCAGGTCTCTGAGAAGCATTAATCCTCTTGAGGCAGCTGCCCTTCAGCTCCATAATCCCAGGAAGGAGAGACGGCAGGACTCAGGTGTGGCGCCTGGACTCTGAGCCGTCCATCAGAATCTCCTAAGTAGCTCACAGCCCTAATGTGTGAACATTGATTTCTGGGGTGACAGGGAAGCCAGGATGATTTACGTCCAATTTCCCATCGATGATACATCATTGATCTCCAAGAGTGCTGAAATATTTACTAGGGACAGCAGTGCTGGAAGGTCCTTGGCCAGGACCAGTGAGCAGAAGGATGAGAGATGCAGGGAAGGATGCTGGATGAGGATAAGATCCCAGGGAATACGGGCCAAGCCATGCTGGACCATCATGGAGCTGGGGGACCACACAGAGTCCCAGGCTAGGTGCAGGGAGGGGAATGGGACCCAGAGGATTTCCTCCTGTTCTCAGTAAATGGTACCCAAAGCACCTCCTCGGAGTGGCTGCCCAGGACCCATCCCACTCACAGGACCCCTCATCATGCTCAGTCACATCACACTACTGACCCCTCCTTTTGAGTTTATTCAGGTACTATTCACATACAAGGAATTCACATACAGTTTTAAGTATGCTCTGGATGTCCCTGGACCACAATGGGGACATGAAACAGTGTTCACCCACAAAAATGTCTAGCACTGGGGATGTGGAGACCAGAAGATCCCTGGAGCTCCACACTCAGCTGATCTAGTCGAGTGGGTGAGCTCCGGATTCAGAGAGACTCTGTCTCAAAAGCTAAGATAGAGAGCAGTAGAGAAAGTCATCCAGTGTCAAGATCTGGCCTCCACATGTGCATGCACACACGTGTGAACACACAGGAACGTGTAAACACAAATACATCACACAGGATTAAGAAAAAGAAAGCCACATATATTCAGTCCTTACATGAAGAGCTGAATGAGAAGCACTGATATCCCTGCATGCCCACAGGCGTACACACACACACACACACACACACACACACACACACACACACACAATCTAAATACACCAGAGGCTTCTATCCCATGCAAACGTGTACTACAGCTATGCTGTATCCTCTCATTTGGGTGCTGGTTCAGGAATTCCTCACTTTGCTTGGCCCAGCTCAGAAGTTTCTGGAACTTACCTATCCTAACACCAAGTTGCTGCTGGATTTCCCGCTCGGAGTTTTCCGATGCACGCAGCTCCACCATGGCACCAGCACTTGTTCCTCCATGGAGACACCTGGGGGTCCTGGTGTATGCTCCTAGAGACCCTAAGGGCTGGGGTTGATGAGGTCTGAGGCTCTCCAGTATCCCTTCAGCCCCACCAGGGCCACAGGGAAATGTTTTATCAGCAGGTAAGATCTCACCTGCCCTGCTAGGTTTCCTCTCCTCCACAGAGAACTCTCTCCTTTGTCTTCACACTAACCCCTGTTCACACCTCTGCTGACAGTCCGGTCTCTTTCCCTGGGTTTTCATGCTGCTCTCCCAGAGAACAGAGACCAGCTGGGCTGCTGACGGGCCGTGCTGTAACTGCTCCACAAAATGAAATTGCAGCAATTAATGGTTGCATGCTACAAGACGGAGCTGTCAATCAACACGTGAGCAAGCAGGACCAGGAGCTCCTTCAGGGCCACCATGAACCGCCTGATTTGGCTGATGCTAAGAGACCACCGACCATGGCCCCCACAGTGGCTTTCTATCCCACACTGAGGGGCATGTTGGCTAGGCGGTGGTGGCGCACGTCTTTAATCCCAACACTTGGGAGGCAGAGCCAGGCAGATCTCTGTGAGTTCAAGGCTAGCCTGGGCTACAGAGCAAGATCCAGGACAGGCACCAAAACTATACAGAGAAACCCTATCTGGAAAAAAAAAAAAAAAAAAAAAAAAAGAAGCTGCCTGTCAATCAACCTTGGCTCTCACGTCTCTGATTCTGACATCATGTTGTGCTTAGAATGAGCTCCTTTAGGTTCATTTGGGCACCAATCTTCATTCAGCACATATCATTCTGATACATCACGAAACTGCAAAGTACAGCCCAGGGTGGTGGTTCATGTCTGTACAGTACTCAGGAGGCTGAAGCAGGAGGATTGCTATGAGTTCACGGCCACCATGGGTTTAAAGACATTAGAGTTCAGAGTGAGTTTTTTGTCTTTTAAAAGGCTATTTGCAATTGATTACTGCCAGGAGAGGGAGAGCTTGTGTGGTCCTTTGGTAGGTCAATCACGCTCTCTCCAAGGCATGGCATAACATACGAAAATATCTGGGCAGCACAAATTGGGGTCATTTGCTTTTTTTAATTTTTAAAGAGGACACAAAGTTGGATGGATAGGGAGGTAGAACGAATCTAGGAGGCGTTGAGGGAAGGGCAAATATGATCAAAATACATTGTATAAAATTCTCAAAGAATTAATAAAATGTTATTTAAAGAATTTAAAAATGAAATAAAAAGAGGGGTGGGGAGATGAGCTAGCTCAGTAAGAAAAGTGCTCGCCTGAGTCCCAGCCACTGAACTCTCAAAACAGTAAAAGGCAGGTGTGACACTGCACACCTGTCACCCTAGCACAGGGAAGGGGGAGGGACGGAGACGGAGGACTCTCCCTGGTCTCATTGACCAGTCAGTCTAGCCCGTTCACAAGCTCCAGGTTCAGTGAGAGAGCCTACGTTAAAAAGTGAGGAGAGGGATGGAGGAGGACACACAATTTCTACTGCTGGCCTCTGTACACGTACGTACACATGTGAATACAGACACACATATATCACTTACACAGAGACAGAAAAAAAAAGAAAAAAGAAAGAAAATACTCATTAAATACACTGGTTATGGATTTCTTGAAGGGACCTAGGCTCTCTGTCTCAGGTGCAGTGAGCCATTTCTGTATTTTTCACAGTCTCCGTGAAGATGGTTCAAGACATCAAAAGCAAGGATTTCACTGTCTTCTCCATGACTTTCTCCTAGTTCTCTCATTCCCGATCCCAAGGTACCAAGGCAGGCATTTTCTTCATCTTGCTGGAAGATACCATGGAAGTCATTCCACAGGACACAGGGGTAGACACTGAGTCCAACTGCCCCATTTCCAGTGTGTCTCCCTATATAGTCAGGACACAGACCCATTCTGTTTTCTGTCTTGGGCACACTGTACACACTGCACACACACACACACACACACACACACACACACACACACACACACAGAGAAAATGGCCTCATATAAACTGAGAGGTGGTAGAGTTACTACCCATCCCCTCACGTTCACTATGTTGAAAGGTTCTCCCTTCACCCCCCACAAAACTATGAAGTCTCAAGAATGAAGCACACCAGCTAGAAATTCCCTTGAGCAGAACTCAGCGCAGGCCAGCCTGGCCTGAGGAACACCACAACTCTCCTACGCGGTGGTTGTATGTACCCTCTCCTCAGCTTCCTTCCCAGGCCCCTCTCCTGGCATGCATCTGAGTGCTGTTGACTCCTGGGCTGCACTTCCTGTCTGTTGGGAGGGGTAGAGAGGTTTATTTCCAGGGGTCCTAGTGATGGCTGGCTGTGTTTGTATTCCCCTTCTTCAGTGTGACAAATGCCTACTCCATCACCTACTGTGACCCACATACTCTGGACATAGACATGAATGCAGAGACGCATTGTCTTCCCAGGTAGGCCAGGTGATGGAGACAGTGGATGTCACACATACCCCCACCTCCTGCACTGGACATCAGAAAAATTGGACACGATGCTGATGCCTGAGCCTCTCAGAGGCTCTAAAGCAAGTGGACATTGGTGTAATGGTGATAAGACAGTGGTTAGGGTCATGAGTAGGTGGCTAATAATTGAAACTTAATAAATATGCAACATTATTGTCCATCTGTCTGATTCACTAGTATTCATCACCCCCACCCACAGCCTTCTCCCCTTTCATGCATGTGTGGTAATGGTGTGTGTGTGTGTGTGTGTGTGTGTGTGTGTGTGTGTGTGTGTGTCCACGTGCGCATTCCTCTGTGGATGAACATAGGGGTGCCCATCTATGCCTGTGTGTATGTGGAGGATCAAAGCTGGTATCAATGATTATATCAATCACTCTTCCACATTATACTTTGAGGCAGAGTCTCTCAATCAAACCCAGAGCTCACTGATATGGCTAATCTCGTTGGTGATGCTCTGGGCATCACCTGTCTTTGCCGCCAGGAACTTGAATTACAGGTGGGTAATCATACCTACCTATCTTGCATATTCTTGGGGTTTGAGGATCTGAGCTCTAGTCCTCATAGTTGGATTTCAAACACTTTGCCCACTTAACCATCTCCCCAGGGCACTCCCCGCCCCCAGCTTTTTGGTTTTTATTTTTATTTTTTTAGCTCTTATAAAAGAAAATACTGTACCCATAACAGGCTAGTAAAAAAGGAAACAGAGACTCAGAAAAAGGTCACAATAATGAGCGGAACAAGGACTGGAAGCCAGGCTGTCTGGCTCTCCCCTCCCTCCTTCCTTTTTCCAATGAAATACTGCAAACCAATAAAATTATCAAGGCGAGTATAAGGGTGGTGAATACCTAAAGCGAGACCTTCATGCCCGTCGTTCATTCACTCGGTGGATGTTCTGAGCACGGAGGGTCCAGTAGTGATGGCTTCAGTCCTCCCACTTAACCCTTTCCCTTGATGCCTCCTTGTTCTCTCCGAACCACGTCACTACTAAAACAGAAGCTCCAGGTCCACCCTTTCCATCCTCCTTTGTGGAACCTGGGACAGAGGACAACAATGTTCTCAGTTAGTTTCCCTTTTAATGCAATTAGATTTCGTTTCCTCCTTTCTGTGCTGTGGCATTTCCCCATGTCTGTAAACTTCCAGTGCGTGGTATCACCCCAGAGCAATGGCCACCACCAGCAAATCTCCATGTCCTTAGTTTTATGTTAAGCCACCTTTTTGGAGTATATGTCCTGCTCTTTCCTTGGGATTCATTCATCTGTTGTGTCTCATTTTACTGTCACTGACGTGGATGGTCCGTGTGGTTTTTTTTTTTTTTTTTTCAAGTTATCCTTTATCTAAACAACACTTGGGTGAATACACTGATGTAGGTCAGCCGGGGTGTGTTCCTGAGAAAAATGTGTCTGTGCATGGTAGGATATGCATTCTTTAGACTTAACCTGGATGCCTCAGTCAGTGTTCTATTGCTGTGAAGAGACACCATGATCAAGACAACTCTTATAAAAGAAAGGGTTTAGTTGGGAGCTTGCTTACAGTGTAGAGGCTTAGTCTATTGTTATCACAGTGGGGAGCATGTCAGCAGGCAGATGTAGTCCTGGAGAAGCAGTTGAGAATGGCAACCTGATCTGAAATCAGAGAGGGAGTGGTGGAGCCTGGTGTGGGGTGCCTTTTGAAACCTCAAAGCTGACCCCCAGGAACACACTTCCTCAACAAAGCCACATCTTGCCGGGCGGTGGTGATGCACGCCTTTAATTCCAGCACTCTGGAGGCAGAGGCAGGTGAATCTCTGTGAGTTCGAGGCTAGCCTGGTCTACAAAGTGAGTTCCAGGAAAGGCGCAAAGCTACACAGAGAAACCCTGTCTCGAAAAACAAAACAAAACAAAAAAACAAACAAAAAACGTAAACAAACAAACAAACAAAAAACAAGGCCACATGTTCTCATCCTTCTCAAACAGTGCCACTCCCTGGTGACTGAGCATTCAAATATATGAGCCTCTGGGGACCATTCTTATTCAAACCACCACACTGTCAGTCTATGCTCCTCTCAAATCTGTTTGAAATGGATTGGTTCATCTGCCAGAAGAGCCGGATGCAAACTCTGTAGCTCAGCTCCACTCTTATAGAAACTTTAGTTTCTGCCAAGTGGAGGACCATGGAAGAAAATTAATTCCTCTTAGTGGTTATAATTGGTATTTCCCACTTTATTTTTATTATTTTATTTTGAAATCAGTATCTCATGTATCCCAGGTAACCTAGAACATACTACATAAGCCAAGGATGACTTTGGATATCTCATCCTTCTGCCTCTAAGTTCCAAGCATCAAGCTTACAGATGTGCACCACCATGCCCAGGTTAGTGGTACTGGGAATAGAACCCAAGGCTTTGTGCATGCCAGGCAAGCACTCTACCCACCAAGCCACATGCCTGAACCCTGACATCCTTGGTTATTCCTGAAGGAACATCTTCACTTCTATGCATTGGTCCTGTGGACTTTCTTTTGTTTTGAAGCACAGAGACCTTTGATTTTTCCCTTAGTGAGTTTTTCCACACCTGGTGGGTGTGTGGTACCGAGGAGAGGGTGAGTTCTCCAGATGTTTGGGATGGATGCTTGGTAAATGCTCAGGAGGCAGGGTAAGGGTTAGCTCAGCGCATATCCATATGGCTCCATATTTAAACACTTGTTTATTTTGAATCGTGGCTAAATCTGTGACCACTTCCTCAGCTGTGGAAAGTAAGGAGAGCTGGTATTGATGCCTCTCTCTCCTGCTCATCGGAGTAAACTCAGTGCTTTCTTCCAAAGGCTTAGAGTAGGCGCTGAAGCCATTCATAAATTCTTATTGAACCACCAGCTCTGCAAAATCTGCCTTACTGTCTTTGCATGCTATTGATCTGTGGGGAAGAACTATAAAAATTGACACTGAATAAACTTGGAAAGACGCCCCTTGCTCAGCTGAACTGGGATCAATGCGTATTGACCCGAGGAATGGAGGGAGGGGAAGAGACCACCCTGTCTCCATTAGCAGGTCCTCACTGGACCAACACCACTTTCTGGGTGTTTCCTAGCTGTGTCAGGCCCTCAGAGGCAGAAGCAGGGTTGTTCAGAGTGTGGAAGTTAGAGACAATCTACTCCCTCATGCTAGAGAATGAGTCTCAGTGAGGTTAAGTGAGCTACCTAGGCTAGTAATTCTTTCTCCCATGTAGAGTTAGTGGTGGGTGAGGCAGCCTGTGAGCAGGAAGGGAAATCACATGCTGAGCGGTATGACTGTGTCCCAGGCAATATTAGGCAGGCAGGGAAGGGTTGACTCTTCCCAGACCTGGTCCATGCCCTCAGACAAGTGACTGGACCTTTCTCAACTTAAACTTGTCCCTGTGGCAGACAGAGAGTGGCGACCCCTCCTCTCAGGACAGAATGTGGTTTTTTGAGGGATAGTGTCAGCACTTGTGTTCGACGACGTTTCTTGAGACAAAACGTCTGACAGGGTGGCTTAAGGGGGGAAGGGCTTATTGGGGCTCATGGATTCAGGCAGCCCCGTTCATCATGGTGGGGAGGGATGGTTGGGCTGAATGGCTCACATTAAGGTGGCCAGGAAGGAGGGGGTGAAAGAAAGAGGGAGGAAGACAAGAGGAGGAAGAGGAGAAGGACACACACACACACACACACACACACACACACACACACACACAGAGACAGAGAGACAGAGAGAGACAGAGAGACAGAGAGAGACAGAGAGAGAACACGTGCCCATGAACTGAAATTCACAAGTTCGGAGAAAGCATCCTGTCCGCTGCCTGTGTGTGGTGGTAGCTCCACAGGAAAGCAGCTTTCACGATTCATTGCCCAGGCTGGGTGGGCTTTCTCATGATGCAGCTGCCTTTGAATCACCCCTGCTCCTCTAAGTAGCCCCTCATCCATACATAGGGAACCCCGATAAGCTCATTAGCCTCCCCGCCGAGTTCGATCTCCGTAGAATCATTCCTTTGGTCTGCTGCCCACGCTCTGTCTGGGAGGAGTAGATGATTGTTTCCGTCTCCCCCATGAGAAGTCACACAGCACGTTCACTCAGCGGTTGCTCTACAGAGTTCCTGGGCCATTCTACCAAGTTGTTGGTGAAGATGAACTCCCATCCTCTGAAGCCAAGCACGGGCCTATGGAACACCTACCTACTATGGCATCACCCAGTCTTAATTGCCACCCTTCCCTCCATCCAAACATATTCAGGGCACTCTAACTTCTAAGGTGAAGCTTCTTGAAGTTGACAGTATTTTATCACAGCAACGAGCAAAGAAATGAAGACAGATCTCAAAAGATGCCGGCCAGGACCCTGAGGTCACAGAGAAGGAAGAGGTCCCCACGCAGCAGTAAAAGTCTGTGCAGGCATCCTATATGCTAATAAGCTCTGTGATGGTTAATCTCATGTACAGGTCCATGAGAATGTTTCCAGACAGGATTACCTGAGGATAGATGACTCTGCCCCAGAATGCATGGCTCCTTCCTGCATATGGTCCAAACATACTGAGGTCCGGGGGTGGGGTAGGGGGAAGCACCATTCTTTGCCTGCCTGCTTCCACTCTTGCTGATGGGTGTGTCTACTCCGTGGCTTCCACTACAGTCATCCTTTGCTAACAACACAGCCCAGCTTCTTTGGCCTTCCGATTGTGAACCGAAGGCTAATGACTCTCCAGTTACCTCCCAGGCCTTCAGCACCAGATTGGAGCCGATGAGTCCTCTGGCTTCATAGACAGAGAAGCCACTGCGTTTTCGGCTTCTCCAGGGCCCCAACAGCCATCGTTACAGTACCCAGTCCAGATGTTGTAAGCCAATCTTGTGAATCCCCTTCATGATGTTTATGTTTATACACTCCTTCTACTGGGCTCGCCAACAGAACTCTGTCTAACCCAGCCTCTCAGGGCAGTGGCTTCCTGGAGGGTGAAAGCCTCTGGAACACTTGGCAGGGATGGCAGTGGCTAGGCCCCTCCTTCCAGAATGTGGACGGGAACCAATGGGTAGGGCTGGAGCTTTGGCACTTGTCTGAGTCTCCCAGGAAAACTTGGGGGCCCTTGCGTTAGGAGGCTGTGTTTGGATAAGTAAGAGTCCTAGTGAAAAGTGGGGCTCCCCTGGATTTCCTGTGGGTAAGGGTTCAAATGCATACATTATAGCTTTAGAGAATACAAGCCCCCTTCCTTTTCCAACTCACCCTCTATTTTACTTCATCCTTACAATATTTGGACCAAGATGCACGCCCAGAGATTCAGAGACACGAAGAATTATGGCCCTGAGATACACTGCTGGCTAGAACCCAGGGTTGATCCCAATGCAATGGCTGTGTCCAAGCCTAGAAATGCATTGTCCTCAGTGAGAAGTGGGCAGTGATGTCCACTGAGGCTATTCTGGGCAGTTGTGGTGGTGCACACCTGTGATCTCAAAACGTGGGAGGCTGAGGCAGGAGGATCGCAATTTCAAGACCAGCCTGGACTGCATAGTGAGACCCTGTTTCAAATGACTAAGAACTGGAGATGTAGCTCTGTGGTAGAGCACTTACTTAGTTCTACATTCATCCTCCAGGACTCCATATACCCCAGTGGCTCTGCCACTGAGCTACATCTAATATATATATATATATATAAAATATTATAATATATTATATATAATATATATTATATATTATATAATATAATATATATAATACAAGTATATTAAATATACAATATACATGTGTACATTTCTTTTCTTCTGGGCCACTCGCCAAGTACGGCAGTATCTTGTTCTAGAGATTCAGGGTGGCTTAGGGGGAGGCTGGAGGAAGCCAGGGGCCCAAGAGGAACTTCCCGGGTGATAATGGATGCCACATGAACCAGCCCCACCCCCACCCCCAGTCAAGAGTGGTATTTTATAATCTTCATCTCTCACAGCAGAGAATTTATGACCGCTCCCAGCCCTGGGACTTCAAAGCCCAAACAGCACCAGCCCCCACCCCTAAACACAGCTCACTCACCCCCACCTCCACCTGCCCGATTCCCTCTCTTCTCTTTGCATTCCTGCAGGTCCCTTCTTTGACATGGCGACTCCAAGGCTGGGAGAGAAGGTCCCCTCAGGCTCGCGGAGACTTACCTGGAAGGTGCAGGATGATAAGGCCCCTCCCATTCGACACCATAAATAACCGCCCTCCCTCCCCAGACCACAAGTCACTGCAGATTTAGAGAGTAAGTAGTAATGATGGTGGGTCCCCCATAGGCAGAGCCGAGGGTGTGGGGATGTGCGTGTGCGTGTTTAATTTAATTTCTCTTTTCGTCTTACCCATGTAAAAAGCACTTTGGGCTCCTCCCTCTGCTTCTAAGAGTTCCTTTGAAGGGATTACAGCTGCTTGACTACAGGGTTCAGCCAAAAAAGATGCTGTGGGTTGGACATTGACTGATCCTGCTCACCAACCTCATTCCTCAGATGAGCGAGAAAGTTGCTCTCCTAGGGCATTGTGGGACAAACACATTACTGACTTCCAGCTATCTTCATCCGCTGCAGGGCTGTATCCCATATCACCTTCTCTGGGATCTCCCTGTTTCTCACTCCTTGCTCACCATATGTGGGTCCCGCCCTGGAGCCTCTCTGGGTCTTTTCTGTCTCCATTTGGGATCCTTCACCAAGCAGATATGGAGGCCCAGGGTGGTTTGGGGCAGCTTGTGGGAGGTTTGTCAAAGGACTCCAAAGTGAAGAGGAATGAGGGAAAAGAGACAGGACCCAGCTAGCATCGAGTTGAGAGAAACGCTGAGTACTGGGCACAAGCACTTGAGGGACATAGTACTGGAACATAGTCCCTCCCAGAACTTCTTTGTGGATGGACCGCCATGAACACTCTGTCCCCTGAGTTATTCTGCCAAAGACTCAAGACTCCGCGATCCAGTATCTATTATGTTTTTGTTTGTTTTGTTTTTAATAAGCCCATGTATGCCAGGCTGTCCTCAGATTTGCTATGAGGATGACCTTGAACTCCTGATCCTCCTGCCTCCACCTCCTGTGTGCTGAGATTACAGGTGTGCACCACCACACATGGTTTATGCCATGCTGGGAATCGAACCCAGGGCTTCGTGCACGGTAGACCAGCACTACCCTGACTGAGCTACAGCCCCAGCCTTTGGAGCCACTGTCTGATGAACTCAGTTTGGATCACCCATGGCCTCTTAGCTTTAGGCAGGTAGGGACCGAGAGCCAGCCCCTTGAAACTATGTGTCATGGCAGCAGATGAGGAGTGAAAGCCACAGTGCCAAGGTCAGGGAAGGGACAGTTTCTAGTGGGCCATGACAGTAATGCCCATTGAAGAGCTGGGCTCAGCTACATTTAATAGTGGGTACTACACACAGGGATTTGCATGCATCAGGCAGAGCTGTTTCAGTCAGTTAGTTGTACAGGTTGTGTCCTGCCCAAGGCCACTTTTCTTAGGAGGTACAGAAGGGCTAAACCCCAGCACAGCCTTGGCTTGCCAAATAGCTGCCCCCACCCAGTGGAAGGGATGGCTTCCCTAATGTGCAAAAAACCGCGCCAGGCACTTGGTGTGAATTATCATTTTTAATCCCCTCAACAACCTTGAAAGGTAGGTGTGGTCCATTAAAGGTGTTCACAGAGCCCTCGTGTCTCCTCCCTGGGAGGAGTCATATCCTTGGGGAAGGGCCTTGCTCTAGGTGCAGGATGGAGGGGTGGAGCTTAAATCCCCCCCCCCCCCCGTCCCTAATCTGAGTTCTCTTGACTAATTAAACATGATGGAGTTGTGTCCTGCAACTTCCAGGGACAAGACTGGAAAAACCTTTTGGCTGTCCCCTGGCTTCACCCCTCAGATGAAGCTCCCCTACTGTCATCTCTGGCTTGTCCCTACAGCTGATTCCAAAGACGGGACAATAGTGTCACTTTTTTTCCTAGGAAGCAGGCGACTTACTTCTGACTGTCTTCCAGCCACAAGGTTTCAGGTGGCTTCCTTCAATCATCATTTGTTGTTATTTGTTGAACACTTGCTTCATGCCACATGATGGCCTTGGTCCGTTGTGATGAATGCACTCTGAGAGCATGCTGCATCCTCAGAGCCCAGGTTCCTCAGAGAGGCAGCCATCTGGCTTAATGGATAAGGAACTGGAGGGGACAGTTGATAATGCCTTGTTTTCAATGTCCCATTTAATGCGTGAGTCCCCGGGATGTCATCTCACTTGGGCACCCAGCTGTGTGGACCTTCCCTGGCTCCCTCTCTATTCCCTTAACACCCAACCTGCCTCCCAGACAGCAGCTGAGATGTTTCAAAACAGCAAGTACAGGGAGTCTCTTTTTGCCTTTCTCAGGATGGCTGAGCTCTGAGGCTTGGTTGAACGTGGCAAAGAAGTGCTACAGTTGCTTCCTTAGGAACCATGGCTTGTGTATCCCCACTGGTATTGCACGTGGGGCTGGCCTTGGATGGTAACACTGCCCGGACCACCTGACGAGCAGAGGACTGGGTCCGGGTGGCAGGGAAGAATTTCACACAGACCCAGCCAACCCTGAGCTCCACTCTGGAACAACACACGCTACTTGCGGCAGGGAACCATGAGTCACTATCTAATCTGGACGCTCTGAGGCTGCTGCCGGGAGAGCCCCAGACTGGCCTCGGCCGGGAGCAGAGTGGAGATGGCAGAGTTGGCAGTTTCCACTGGAGCCAAGCCTGAATCACCCGAGGCCTTCCTTGGCCTCATCAGGAGGATTAAGGATGCTATTTTAAGGACCTCCTGAGTGCTCCTTAGGAGAACTTCCAGCGGGGATGAGACAGTTCCCACCCGCTCCCACACCTCTCCATCTAGCACACATTTCTTCAATCGATAGTCACTGCCCACGAGCTTCTAGCCCCAGCCTCTGCCTGGCACCAAATTGCGCCCTGCAGAATCCAGTGTTTTGTAGCATGCTTGGTGCCCAGCAGGGGTGGGAGGGTTGGTGTGCAGGAAAGAGAAATTTCCCACCACACATAGGGTACACTTGGGAAATACTTGGTGGCTTTTTTTTTTTTTTCTGGGTCAGTGTTCACCTGTGACCCCAGTGCCTGAGTGGTGGAGGTGAGAGGGTTGGGAAGATCTCAAGGCCAGCCTGGGCTCGAGAAAAGCCTCTTCCCAAATACATAAATGAATCATTGAATGGAGTAGAATGTTAGGTTATTGATCTTTCTCAGCACATTTTGGCCATGGACCTGCCTTTGGTAAAGGAAAGGTGTGTGTGTATATGTGTGTGTGTGTGTGTGTGTGTGTGTGTGTGTGTGTCCTTGGGTGTGTGTTTCTGTGTACCTCTCTCTCTCTGTGTCTGTGTGTCCCTCTGTGTGTGTGTGTGTCTGTGTGTCCCTCTGTGTGTATGTGTGTCTATGTGTCCCTGTGTGTGTGTCCCTTCGTGTGTCTGTATGTCTGTGTGTGTGTATGTATATATCCCTCTGTGTCTGTGTGTCCCTCTGTGTGTATGTAGTATCTGTATGTGTGTCTGTCTCTGTGTGTGTGTGTATGTCCCTCTGTGTCTGTGTGTCCCTCTGTGTGTGTGTATCTGTGTGTGTGTGTCTGTCTGTCTGTCTGTGTGTTTATGTCCCTCTGTGTCTGTAGGTCCCTCTGTGTGTGTATCTGTGTGTGTGTCTGTGTTTCCT
This sequence comes from Peromyscus eremicus, assembly GCF_949786415.1. NCBI lineage: Eukaryota > Metazoa > Chordata > Mammalia > Rodentia > Cricetidae > Peromyscus > Peromyscus eremicus. Next base: position 9,367,158 of record NC_081438.1, on the reverse strand, counting down.
TCTGCATGTGTGTATCTGTATGTGTGTCTGTGTGTCCCTCTGTGTCTGTGTGTCCCTCCATGTGTGTGTCTGTCTGTGTGTGTGTCTGTGTGTATATGTCCCTCTGTGTCTGCGGGTCCTTCTCTGTGTGTGTTTGTGTGTCCTTCTGCATGTGTGTATCTGTGTGTGTGTCTGTATGTCCCTCTGTGTCTGTGCATCCCTCTGTGTGTGTGTATCTGTGTGTGTCCTTCTCTCTGCGCATGTGTGTGTCCTTCTGTGTGTGTGTGTGTGTGTGTGTGTGTGTGTGATGTGTGTCTGCTGTGCTTGTGTATCTAGTGAGCACCTTGGTTGGGTTTTAATGTCACTTGATTCATGGCCATCACTTTGAGAGAGCCCTGCTTCAGAGCTAGCTATAGGGGGGAAGACATACACATTTTGCCCCGGGCTTTACAGATAGGGAAACTGAGGTACCAGAGAATGGTTGCCGTACGGTATGCATATCCCGAAGTAAATTCACAGAGCATATTGATGTGAGTATTCACTATCTTTACAGCTGTAGCAGTCATGGCTGCAAATCAAATTAAAAAAAAAAAGTCAGATTCTAATCCTGGCTCTGGATTGCCATTCTGTGGCCATCCTCCAGCTTGGGGATGGGGAGCGGATCTGCTTCCGGGCTCTGATTCTTGCTCTGTGGAGTTGATCTAGGCACATCACCTTCGAGGATCGTTGGTTAAATGAAGACAATAACCTGCCTGAGGCTTTGGGGGAAGGGATTAAATGAGATGGCGTCTGTGCTCTCAGGGAAGCATCCAGCCCATTGCAGAAGTCAACACCACTGACAGTCACGATGAACAGGCATCGGATCTACAAAGGAAGACGTCCTCCTCTTGTGGGAGATAACCATCCCGAGCTCTAAAGACTGTCTCTTCTAATGCGTCACGTTGAATCTGTGTTGTAGAGAACCCTGGCATCCTAGTAGGGACAGACTCTGGACCTCTTTATCGTTGTCCAGACGGCAGCCATGCTCCTGGGAGAATGCACCATCGGCCCCACTTACTCTCAGTGCAGATCTTCCTTGACAGCTCCTTGGTGTGGCTCCAGTGCCACCACTCCAGAAGACATTCCTCAAGAGAAGACTTCAGAATTCAAATCATCTCAAACAATGTCCCATGTTCTAGAGTCCCCTTCCCCCGAGAGACATTCTAAGTGCGCACCGCCTCAAAGGCCCTGAAGAGTCCTGTAGTAAGACAACAAACAACATGTAACAGTTACTGTTGGCTGGACTCAAAGCTCTACAGACTCCTGTGACAGAAATGTCCCAATGACAAGTCTAATAATGGGCTTATCTTTTGTCGTGCCACCTTGGTGACTTTTGTGTTAAAAGGTTTTGTGTCCAAGTAGTTCCTAAGTGAATTTGCTTTGCAACTATGATGATTAGACATTATAATAATTATTGTTATTATTATTATTATTATTATCATTATTATTATTATTATTGTCACTATCCTGCATTTATTGGTGTCCCCAGGTGTGGTGGTTTGAATAAGAATGGCCCCCATAGTCTCATAGATTCGAATGCTCCATCACCAGGGAGTGGCACTATTTGAAAGGATCGGGAGGTGTGGTCTTGTTGGAGGAAGTGTGTCACTGGAGGTGGGCTTTTGGGTTTCAGAAACCCAAGCCAGGCCCAGTGGCTCTCTCTCTCTCTCTTCCTGCTGCCTGCAGTTCAGGATGTAGGACTCTTAGCTTCTTCTCCAAGACCGTGTGTGCTGCCATGCTCTCTGCCATGATAATAATGGACTAAACTTCTGAAACTATAAGCAAGCCCCAATTAATTGCTTTCTTTTATTTACAAGGTTTGCCTGCCATGGTCATGGTATCTCTTCACAGTAATAGAACAGTGAGTAAGACACCATGCTTCTGGTTCCCCTTGGGAAATGTTGGTCCCTGACTCTCAGTGATAGCCTTATCCAGTACCTGCTGATTTGGTCATAAAGATTGCTGACAGTTGACATCCACTCCTTAGCTTGTGTCTGTCCTATGCTGAGCCCCTACATCCCCACTCCTGTTGATGACTCCATCTTTTCTCACACTGTCCTGCCAGGAACCCAGCCCCACCTCTCTCTAAACTTGTTCCATGAACCCAGAGCATCATCAAAGGATCCTCTACCCCATGCAGAATCAGCCTCATCCTCCATTCTCTCTGAGAGTGACTGTCTGTCCCAGCCCTCCAGGAAATCACGAGACACTGGCAGAGAAGCCAGGCCAGGACTCCGTAGAGCCAGACTCACAGACGCTCCGATCTTTCTCCTGCCTTCCACGTGAGCAGCTTCCTCTCCTGACACCCCAACACCTCCACCCTTTCTGAGAAAGGAGACCCGGCATGGTGCCCACCAGGCTTGGCCCGGCTGGGAGAGTACTTCTCTTTAGAGCAGGGTGTATAGGCCAAGAATAATCAATAGGATATGTTCTCAATTGCTCTTTTCTTACGAGCAGCGTGGTTCCGTGGCTCAGACACGAGGAGAAAGCATGGTGGTCCTGGAAAGTTGTCAGCCACAGTTCTATGCACGTCCTGGAGACCACAGAAATGCAACCCTGCTCCTTGTCTCCCGTACAGAGCCTTCTATGGCTGCCTACTGCCAGGAGTAAAATCTTCTATAGCCCTCTCTTCCCAGGGGTAGTTTATCATCCCTACTGTAGGGAATATGACTCCAGTCCCATGGCTTCTCCTTTCATCCACAGCTTTGATCTCACCCCTCCGTTCATCTTAGCCCCAAGGCCGTGTCCACCAAGCCTTTTATTTTCATATGTTTTATCTCATGTATTTTTAAACATATTTTCCCTCTGTTTTAGACTTACTGCTCTTTAGGCCACGTATTTACTTGAGGTTCCTGGCATCTTCTAGGAGTCTCCAGCTGACGGTTTGTCGTTAGTCTGGGATATTTCAATAGTAAAGAGTATTGAAGAGTAGAAAAGAGGATTGGAGAGATGGTTTCCATCGGCAAAGGGCTCAGAGTTCAGTTCCCAGGATTCACATTTTTAAAAGATGGGTGTGGCCTGGCACACATGTAGCCTGTAATCTCAGAACGGGGAGGTAGAGACTGGCTGATGCCTGAGGTGCTGTGGATAGGCAGCCTAGCCTATTGAGCAAGTTCAAGGTTAAATGAGAGAGAGAGAGAGAGAGAGAGAGAGAGAGAGAGAGAGAGAGAGAGAGAGAGAGAGAGAGGAGACCCTGTCTCTAAAAACAAAGTGGACATCGCCTGTAGAACAACACCAGAAATTGTCTTCTCATCTCTATACACACATGTACAGATGTGCAGGTGCATATATATACACACACACACACACACACACACACACACACACACACACATATGTGTGTACATGAGAGAGAGAGACACTGTGAATAAGATAAAGTCCCTGTTATAGTACAGTTTCATTGCTGTGATAAAACATTGACCAAAACAACTCCTGGAGAAAAGGGATTATTTGGCTTACAGGTTGCAGTCCATCGCTGAGGGAAACCAAGGTAGGAAACTGAGGCAGAAACTGAAGCAGAGATCATGGAGAAAATGCTACTTTTACTGGCTTGTTCCCAGGCTCATGCCCAGCTAGCTTTCTTATATAGCCCAGGCCTGTCTGCCTAGGGAATTGTGCTACCCACAGTGGCCTGGGCCCTTTTACACCAATCAGCAGTTAAGAAAATGCCCTCACAGACATGACCTCAGGCCAATCTGATGGAGGCAATTCCTTAAGTGAGGTTTCCTCTTCTCCAGTTTTAAGTTGACAATCAGAATTAGCCATCACAGTCCCCAAACTCACACTCCCAAGAGCGTACTTCTTTCAACTCTAGGGCCAGCCCAGCCCTCCTTTGCTTAAAAATCCCATGGTGTCCATATAGAGCCATGGATGTGCTCTGAGCAGAGGCCTGAGATCAGAGGTGGTTGGGGAATCACATGGAGACAGAGATGAGGAATTAGCAGCCTGCTCAGGTGCTTGGGCAGATCAAGGCCTCAGAGGGAGTGTACCAACTTTCTGTGAGTGTCAGCATGATATAGGCTTTCTGAGTCATAACCTTGAAATGCCGGGGACCCCTGAAGATACTTGGGTGTTTACATGGATTCTGTGTGTGGTAGACTTCTTTCTCTGTCACTGTGACCAAATACCTAACAGAAACAATTCAAGTGAGGAAGGATCTGTTCCAGTCATAGTCCACAGGATGTGGTTGACAGCTAGGGAGGCATGGTGGCTGTGGCAGTACCCTTCTCAGCTGTGACAGTGGGAGTGTGAGGTGGCTGGTTACATCAGGGCAGCAGACAGGAAGTAGAGCTGGCCTGTGACCTCTGAGTCCTGCTCCCATGACTGGAAGTCTTCTACCCAAGGCCCCACGTCTAAAAGGTTCCCACCATGTCATCAGAGAATCCCACAAGCTGGGGAATGTTTAAACACAAGAGTCAGTAGGGGATACTTGGCGTTCAAACCATCAGAACATCCCTTCTGGAATCTGTGGGTCCTGGAGGCAGCCGAGGAGCCTTGCTTCAGGGTAAAGCCAAGCAGGGCCAAGGTAATGCACGTACTTCCTGAACACACTGAAGAGAAGTGAACTCTGGAGATGGCCATCTCAGAAACACCACATAGGGAGGGAGGAAGAGACAAGGGTAATGCATCCACATGTGGGACTGGAACTCGGATGCTTAAGTGGTTGGCAGTGTAAACCCAGCTGACCCGAGATCTCCAGTTGCCTCTTTTTACATAATTGGAGAACCCAAGATACATACTTCCTTTTACATTGTGGGTGGTTGCTCAAGACTCGCGGGGCTTTTCTTGGAGGTGCTGGGAGTGTATTTGGCATTCCCATCGAAGTTCTCACAGCCACGAAGCTGGCCAGTTAGTAGGATCAGTTCCCATCAATACATGATTAAGTGCAGACTTGCCAGGATTCTAGCCAATGAATCAAGATCTGCTAATAGGAAAACAGAAGCAATTGATTAATACTTCAATTGGGGCCCCTGTCAACTAATGGCACTCATTGTGTGTGTAGTGGGGTAGATTTTCAGATATGAGCTTGTTGAATGTTAAATAAAATCACATTTGGAGTCCCAAAATATTTCAGGGTTTGTGGGTACAGAACTAGCCACAGGCTCAGGTAAATGTTAATAAGCCACAAGCCTTTACAGTGGACACGTGAATTGTCACGTAAACATGAGCGGGCAGAGAGATGGATGTCAAGGAAAACCTTCATTAGCATCTTCCTAAGCTGGCCTTAACAACCCGATGTAATTTGGCTAATGGAGTCTGTGCTGCTCATTAAATTATAAGGGCATTAAAAAGATCTCTAAAACAATGCTAATATTCCAGAGGGTTAATTAGCCCTGGAATTAAAAAGCTAAACCCACAGATTCTGTCTGATTTGATGAGCGAGGGAAGAGAGACCTTCTTCAGAACAGCAACTACACTGTGGTTTAAGACACTCCTTGATCTTCAGGCATGGAGAGTTCTTAGGGAAACCTCTTGATTCCAGTTTGAAGCCGGTTCTGAACCCCGGCCCACTCGGTTTCATTTTCACCTAGAAGGAGGTGTGAAAAGCCAGGAACAGGTCTGGGTCAGAGGTCTGATGACAGTGGCATCTCTTTTTACAGGTAAATGGCATTGAGCTTCAGAGAGCTGTGGCTCCCTTCCAGGGAGCCGTAGTCCCTTGTCCCTAAAGCCACAAGGCCAGTGAATAGAGCACCTGGCTCTCCCGTATGGAAGTCGACACTCTTAGTTAAACTTTGTAAGTCAAGCCGAATGGTAAGCAGATGTACATAGGTAGATCCAGCGGCATTATAACGGTCTTTGCAATAGTCAAAGTCCTCCCACAACGGAATGTCTATATGCCAAAGGTGAGAGTCACCCTGGTTTGGTAGTGTTCTAGTATTGGGGGGCACATAGCAGGGATACCTGTGTCCCAGAAGCAAGAACCCCTGGTTCACACTTGTCCTAAGATCCTACAATGAGCGGATCATTGGCTCACAAATGATGTGGTTTTGCTTACCAGGCGTGGAAAGTCCACTAGGAGTTGACACAAGGGGTTTATGGGGGACTCTTTGGAGATCACAAACCATCCTCTTACTCATTTGTTTGTTTACTGATGCTTTCTGCATATTCCCTGCATGGCTGACCTCATGGGGGATACCAACCATTGTGCCCTGGAATTCCCAAGCCAATAATGGGGTCAGAGTTTGTTTGTTTGTTTGTTTGTTTTATAACTGAACAAGTAAACCAATTAATAAAGCATTGACAAATGGTATAAAAAGTGCAGAGAGACCAGTGACACAGAACAGCAGGGCACACAGGTCAATCTACTTGGGACCTCAGCCTAAGACCTCTGCTTTGCAGGTAGGCTGATCAGGGCTATGATTTGCAAGTCAGCACTGATGGACTTCCTGGCTAGCCAGGGAAGATGGTTCCAGGGAACAGACATGGCTGGCCAGGGAAGAGGGTCCCAGGGAACAGACATGGCTGGCCAGGGAAGAGGGTCCCAGGGAACAGACATGCAATGTGGGAGACCAAATGATAAGGAAGGGCTAGTCCCAAGAAGAGCTGGGGTGGATATGGGAGACCAGCCCCCACAGTTATTTACCCCAGGAACTCTTGAGGAATGAGGGATAAGAGACTTAGTTAGAAATAGTGAGGAGAGAAAAACAGAGAAAACACAGGATAGACTCAGGTGGGCCTAGATCCTTATCCACCGGCCCGGTACTTTATTCCAAAGGACTATTTATAACAATGCCAAGGGGTGGAGCAAAAGACCTCCCCCTTTCTAGCTAGACCCTTACAAACACCTGGTACCCAGGCCTGTGGTCCAATCAACCTCTCATGCAGTCCTGCTGGGTACAGCCACTAGGAAACCTAGTGGGCTCCAACAGGTGGAGGCTTCCTGATCGAGGGAAGAGCCTGGGGAAGGAGTCTGATGACAGAAGAATTTATTTGCTGAAGCCACTGACTCAGAGATGAGAAAGGCTGATGGTGGGAGAGAGGAACCATCAGGTGAGATGGAGGGGAACACACAGAAATCAGACAGAGTGGTGGATGTGGACTTCAAAGGATGTCGTTTGAGTTTTTTTTTTAGAGAATGAAGGTAGAGCTCCCTGGTGTGTGTGTGTGTGTGTGTGTGTGTGTGTGTGTGTGTGTGTGTGCGCTCACATGTGAGTGGAAGCACATGTGAAAAGGTCCAAGGTTGACGTCAGGAATCATCCTTGATGGATTCACACCTTGTACACGGAGGCAAACTCTCTCAGGTGAACCCGGGGCCCACTGATATGGCTAGCCCAGCTAGTCAGCTTGTTCCCAAGGGCCCCTATAGTCACCTCCTGAGAGCCCGAATTAGGGCACCTGCCACACACCACCTGGCGCTGTGTGGATTCCAGAATCCAAACTCTGGTCGTCTTCTCGTTTGTACAACTACTGCTTTGTCTACTGAGTCTTCTTCCCAACCCCCAATGGACATGTTCCCTCTGAGCCTCTGCCTACTGTCAGAGAATAGCTTAAAGGTGACCAAAGTGATAGTCAATACCTGCTAGGAGCTCGCCACAGTCACCAAAGTGGGATGTGGTGTTCACAGCTTGGAGGAGAGCCGTGGTGGCAGGATGGCGGCGATGCATACTGGTTCCTCATCATTTTCAACTTAACCGGGTTTGGGATCACTTAGGAGACACTCCTGGGGGTGGATGTGGCTCCAGAGAGGTGTAGCAGAAGTAAAAGTCACTTGAACAGCGTCGTCCATACAAGGAGAAGATGGGCTGAGTACTAGCATTCATCTCTCTCTGCTTCCTGGCTGTGGACACAGTGATGACCAAGCTGCCTTACATCCCTTCCACCACGGTGGGCTGTTCCCTCAAACTGTGGGCCGAAATAAAGCATACTCTCCTGAAGGTGTTCTTGGTCAGGGTGTTTCTGTCATAGTAACTACCACAGCGGGAACATAGGAAGTACAGCATCGTAGTTCTGTAGAGCCAGGGGGTTGACTGATGGGCCATGGAGCTACAGAAGGCTGGGACAGATGAGGTGAAGAGATGGAGGGTGAGCCTCAGGTTTCTGCACAGAAAGCTTGACTTGTCTGCTAATGAGAGCACTGACCTACAGTTGCTCTCTCTCTTTTTTTTTTTATTCAGAAAATCAAAATATTGGTCCAGAGAGAGATACAAGGAACATTCAGGATGTTTGGAGGAGCCTAATGGGATGGGTCATGAGACCACAGCAGCACACCTTTTCTGTGCAACCTCATAAAGCTCCCTGTGGGGGACCACAGTCACTCCCATCACCCTAGCAACTTACACACACACACACACACACACACACACACACACACACACACACACACTCCTGAGGAATCATGGTAAACCGCACACTGGATCCTGACCAATCCCAGGCTCCCACAAAAGCCAACAATTAAAAGGTGTATTCTCTGTGGATGACCAGCCACTCTGGAGACCCCGTTTCTCCCTAGGGGTTGTCTAACAGCTTTCAAGAGTGTGCCCCAGCTCTGGCTCCTGAATACCTGGCCCCAGCCCTAGGAAGTGCTTCAATAATGGATGACGACCAATAAACAGCCAGAGATTTGCTGGAAATTATGGGCGATAAATAATTGAGAGGTGGGGAGGCTGAGCAGCGTTTCCCTCGCCTCTGGCTGAGTCTTCTTAATGCATTTCCTTGATGCAACTCCCGGTAGCATAGGGTGAAGGCAACTCCCAGTCCTTTGAAGATGCTGACCAGTTACAAATGTCCTAGCATCTCACTTCCTGGGGACCACAGGCAGCCTTTCTGCAGGGGGATAGCTTGACTGCCCTGTGAACTCAGGGGGACCCCAGCTGTCTCAGGGTGGGGCACAGAGGTCCCCGGAAAGTGGCCTACCTACAAGACCCAGAGCAAGTTGAAAACCTAGATAGGGTTAAGGGAATGACCAGAAGGGAGCAACGACTGTGGGGGAGCAATTGTGGCAATGTTGGTATCAGAGCTCAAAGAATTTAGGCCACTTTTTTCTATCAAGTCTCAGCTTTTGCCACTGGGACTATGAGGCATCAAACATACCAAGTCCCCACAGCTATTGATAATTCTACAACTCTGAAGGATGGGCTTTCTTACCTCTTGCCTGCAACTTTTCTTATGGATATGTGCACACGTGTATTCAGGTGCAAGTACACATGTCCACGACGGGGCCAGAGGTCAACAATGGTGGACTCTCTCCGTCTTTCTCCCCCTGGTATTTTTGAGATAGGGTCTCTCACCCAACCTGGAGCTCACAAATTCCACAAATCTGGCCGGTCTGAAGACCTCGGGGGGGGGGGGGTGTCAGTCCTCCCAGCTCCACCTTCACTACCCTGCTGGGGTTACAGGCAGGGACAGAGTGGACCTATAACCTCTCAGGCCTGTCTCCTCACAGCTCACTTCCTCCAGCCAGGCCCTGTCTCCTAAAGGCAATGCAACCAGACCTCCCCTACTAGCCCAGCTGGAAATCAAATGTTCAAACATGGGAGTCCATGGGGGACAGTTTATACTCACACCATAACAACAGGTCTCATCTAGAGTGTGGCTAAAGTTGTGTTCCGTTTGCAGCCTCCAAGGCACAGGCTTCCCATCTCCTACAGTGTCTCTGGGAAGCCTGTATTCCTTGGCTCCATCTTCCCCTCAAAGCTCTCTCCCACTTGTAAGAGAACATCACAAGCACATCATCCTTTCTACAGAATCCAAAATAGTCTCCCCATTTGAAGGCCAGTGATCACCAAACTTCTTCTCATCTTTAGCCTCACTATATCTCTGCCCCATTGACTAACTCTGAGGACCCCATCATGGACATCATTTGGGGCTACAGGTCTGCATACTAAACCAGCCACCTGCGAAGTTGTGAGTGCTTGCCCTGGCAATTTGTACAAAAGCTGCAGAGGACATGGCATTTGCCTAATGAATGTATCTGATAAAACATACCTGGCACCTACAACAGAGGCCACCCAGCAGCTGTTCAAACTATCTGGCTTGTGGGCTCAGTCAGTAGAGAGGGCTTGCGGTGCAAGCATGAGGATCTGGGTTTGATCCCTGGAACCCTGGTAGAGAAGATGAATGTGAGAAGATGAGCTTGGAACCCCGGTGCTGGGGAAGGGGACCTGGGTAGATCACTGGAGCTCACTGGCCAGCCAGTCTAGCTTTATTGGTGACCCCCCAGACCCCTGTAAGTTTTAAACATTCAGTCATTCTTTTGTGTCCCACGATAGGATCTTGATATGTAGTCCACCACAGGCTCAAATTCACCATCCTTTTGCCTCGGCGTTCAATGTGCCAGAATTCTAGGCATAGGAAATGTATGGAATGTTTTTAATCAATCTTGAAGCCCAGTACCTTCACATCTCTTTTCTGAAGCTTCCCTGATCACCTCCACCAGCAGGAATAAAAAGTAAAATTACAGCCTCTCCTGAGTTGATGTTCATGGCAATGTTTGCTGTCTGGTCTATATCTACCTTCTCTAGAATATTCTAAGAAGATCACAATGATATCTATGGCTGTCTGGTCTTTGTTTTTCCTGTATCAAGCATGTAGGAAGCTGTCAACGTTCCCTTGGACTGCACTCCTTTGTTGATCTTGGTGGAAAGATCTGGAGCCTGCTAACTTTGGAATTCCACAGTGAGTGGGGCTTGACCAGCACAGGAGCCTAGAGACAGACTTGTGTATTGTACTTTGCAAAGCAACGATAAAAATTGCTTGGAGTAACTGTGTCGAGTATTTGCCCATGCAGAATTTTATTTGATTCATAAAACAAAGCTACTCTAGTGCCAGAGTTCATGTCCTTCACACGGAGTGGGTCCCTGGGGAGCACTGGCACCAGAAGACCATCCCACTGTAGATAGAGAAAGAGGATATGGCAGTCCAATGTAGGTGTCTGCATAAGCAGTCCTGGAGACAAATGCAGAGAAAGGAAAGGAGGGGAGGGAAGGACAGGGGAGGAGAAAGGAGAGGGGGAGGGGGAGAAATCGGCAGCCAGCTTGAAAGAAAGACAAGAAAAAGAAAGGCAGAAGAGAGATACAGAAGGCAGATGGAATGATGGTCTCCAGATGACTGACATTTCAGATGGCTGTCACATTCTAACCTGGCCATTGTTTGGGGTGGGGGTGATCTAAACTTTACTGAGGCTCATGGGATTATGTAAGGTGGATTGCTGGATACTGTGAACTCGATTTTAAAATTGGACAGGGAGTTGGGAATTCCGGTTGGTAAGTTCAGTGGAGGAGATCTTAGAAGAGGGACTCCATCCCGAGTCCTGACATGACTTCACACTCAGGTGAAACCCAGGGTCTCCTTGCATCTCAGCCCTCAGGGGTAAGGAAGAGACAAGGAAGCAGTAGCGAGGATTTGGTCCTGACATCCACATTTGAAGCTGAGCTGCCGGTTCTTGGGCCGGTGTTGATCTTGTCTATGTCATGGTTTAGGAATGAAAAGTTGGATTGTGGAAGTAAAGGCTTCAATATAATATCTTTATTAATGAGAGATAGGCACTGGGGGGGGGAGGGGTCTGAGAGATGTCCCTCTGTATAAGTTGACCAAAGAGACCTTCTGACCAATGGCTCTTAGCACGGCCATCTGACTCCCCACTGCCCACTCTCCACTGGATCCGCACCAGGCTGGGCATGGTCATGTTCCTTCATGCTCCTGGTGCGGTTCTCCTCACTCTGCGCCCTCCCCAGCTCTACAAAGAGGCTCTAAAATTCTCCACAAACTCCTGCCTTGAGAACATTCCTGCTTCTCGCCAGAACTCTGACAGGCACGAGGTGACAGGGCTACCCTCTGACCCAGTGCGTACGTGGCTTCTTGGTTAAGCAGGAGATAATGCTGGGGGAGCAGCTCGGGGCTTCTGCCATCAACCTGGCCAGAGACCTGTGGAGGGTCACGCGGGTCATGTTGGGAAGATAGGTGTATGGTAGACACGTTGGAAGGAAGTGAGATGTTAGAGTGTCTGGGTCTCTCTGCCAGCCCAGGACCGGGGAGAGCCCTCAGTTTCTGACCGAACAGCACAACACTATGTGTTTGATAGGAAGGCAACACTCTGTGTTTCACAGACACGGATTCTCTCCTTCCTCAGAGGCTAGGCCGCACTTCACCTCTTCCCATCAGACACCGATGAAAGGGCACTCTGGCTCCCAACACACGAGAATGAAAAGCCAGCCAGTACCCGACTCTAACAGTGAACCCTTCTCCGCTCCAAAGCACCAGGATTGTGAACCCGCCAGGTCCGGACCCCAGCAGAGACCCTGTCACAGGCCCCACAGGAGGGGGTTTGTTGAAGACAGAGGCTTGGCTGCTTGGCATGAGCAGCACGCAGGTGGTGGGCTGCTCCTGGATTGCTCTCTTTGGGCAGCCGGGTCCATGAGTCTCCTGGGATTCGGGAGACTCCCAGCAACAAAGCATCTATAGTGGTGGAAAGAAAGAGGATAGAGGGAGGGGAGGGGAGGGGAGGGGGAGGGTGGAGGCAAACAATCAGAGAGGAGGCGATGGAGAAGGAGGGAGGGACGGAAGGAAAGGGAAAACACAGAGAGAGGGAGGGAAAAAAGGAAGCAGAGTGCGTGAAAGATGGAGAAAAAGGAAGGAAAAGTGGAATAAAGAAGGCTGGATATCATCATCCCATGGCCTTTGCAGGGTCTATGGCCGGCTCCAGTTATCAGCTCAGCTCTCAGAGTTCAGGTTCCCCAAAGGGAGACCACAGCAGCCACTCCCGGTGGCGGGGCTGTGATGTGCGCACAGTGCTTGGTGACACCAGATAGGCACAGTGCTTGGTGACACCAGATAGGCTCAGTAAACACTGCTCTCCCCCACAGCTGGTTTAGAATGTGCAGGGCTGGCTGCCCAGGAGGCCCCACCTGGGTCACCACCACTAGACAAGCCCCCCCCCCCCCGCCCGGGGAACTCACCTCTCCTGGTTGAGCAGGGACGTGGGGCAGGGATGAAGCCTGAGATTCATGACCTTGACTGTCCTCTACAGCCTGATTTATGGGGCGACGCTGTCTCACGGGTGAGATGGAGACACTGTGAGAGAAAAGGCTGTAGAAAGCCTTAATCCCCAAATGGCAGAAAGAGATGCTCTCCGGCCTGGTGTGTGTTTGATTAGATACATCAGGTGGGGCTGTGTCCCCCACCACCGCACATTCCCCCAATCCAATCAGCAGTCAGGCCGCAGGCTGGGGGTTCCTGGACTTGGAAGAAAATACTTTGTTCTCTCAGCAGAGAAAATTCATGGTGCATTTTTTTTTTCTCTCAGAGAAAAAAAGTAACCTGGTCTCAGAATATTACAGTCATGCCATTGGACTGATGACAGGCATTTCAGGGTAGAGACAGGGATATGAAGGAAGAGCCTGCATAGAAAAGGTATACATACCCATTCCCTTTGGTCTGGTGAAGGGGTTTGGGGCGTCGTGGATGAGAGCTGTTTCTTAGGGATCTAGACTCTGGAGCAAGGGATGTTTGTTAGCCCTCTGAGATGAGGATGAGGTAAGGGGTGTGTGTGTGTGTGTGTGTGTGTGTGTGTGTGTGTGTGTGTGTGCGCGCGAGCGCGAGTGCGAGGGTTCTGGGAGTCCTGGGAATTTGCTCTTTTAACAAAAAAGGCCATTCTAAAGCTTCCTTGGGTCTCTCCTCCTGGTTTTACAAGCTTCCAGATTGCTCCAATTCCCGGGAGACTAGGCACCCTTGGAAATAGAATGTGGCTGCCATTTAAGACTCTGTCACCGGGAACTGTGACGAGGGAGATAGCCATACTTGTGGCAGGGGATGTAACTCAGTTGGTAGGGTGCTTCTGGTCACACATGAGGCCCTGAGTTCCAAACCTGGCACAGAATAAACTGAATGTGGTGGTTCAGGCCTGTAACCCCATCATTAGGGAAGGGGAGGCTACCCGAGACCCTGCCTTAGAAAGAAAATCAAATATTGACTCACACTGAATTCTCTGTGGCCTCTGCTCAGCTTCTGGAAGTTGTTCTAACCACATCCTCTTCCCAGAACAGCCCCTGGCTTCCTGTACAGAGACTAGGGGACATGAAGGGGCTCTGTACATAAATGGCACTTTCTCAAAATCTGGGGCCAAAGTTCTTGGGCATTGCCAGCATCCTGAAATCCAGCATCCAGAAGATCTGGAGGCCCCATTCAAACCTGGGATATCCAGTCATGTTTTCTGCTGGGTGAACAGTTCACCCAGAGCAGGAACAGTGTCTCCTCCACAGACAGAGAAGCCTTGGGGCACGTCCACATAGCCTTCACAGACGGCACTTGGAGTCCTCTTTGCTTCTGCCTCTCCATAGGCACTACTTTCAGCCAGTCCATTCCGACACAGCCTGGGTTGTCACTGGAGGCTGCTCTCCCCCACGAGAGAGTCCCTAGTGGGAGACCTAACCTCCCGTGCCTCGGAATGTAACTGCATTTAGAAACAGGGTCTTAAAGAGGAATTAAGTTAAAACAACGTTATTAGGACGGGCCCTAATCCAACATGACTGATGTCTTTGTAAAACAAAGAAACTGGGACACAGACACATTGGGGGAGGTGACGCGGGGATGCGGGGGGTGGGGGTGGGGTGGAGTTCATTATGTCATTTGCAGGAAAATGGATGGAACTGGAGATCAATGAAATAAGTCAGACCCAGAAAGAAAAATGTCACCCGCTTCCTCTGAGATGTGGAATCTGGATTTGCACACGTGATGTGACAGCAAAGGGGACCATTTGGGATGAGGAAGTGGGTAGCAGAGGTTAGATATTGTAAAGCGTTGGGGAACCAGTGTGGTGAAAGTATATGATGCCCTTGAGTAAAAATGTCACGAAATCCACTGTGTCAGGCAATGGCTATACAGTGACAGACTACAAGTAAAGATGACTCCTACAAGCCCAAGATGGTCTGAGGAGGAGCCAACCCTTGCATTCCCATTTCCAGACTCCCAGATAGTGAACACATTTCTGCTGGTTAGGCACACAGCCTTGGCACTTTGAAGGGTGGCTCTCACAACTCACAGAAGGGACCACACCCCCCGATATTCTCCTTCCAGAGTTTGGATCCCCAGAACCCACATTAAAAACTAGGTGAGGGTGATGGCCGGGCTCTGATTACTGTGCTCCATAGAGAGGAAATCCCTACAGTAACTGGCTGGCCAGAATAGCCAAGGCTAGCTCTGGGTTCAGATAACATAAAGTGAGGATTGATCAATATATAACACCAACCCTGGCCTACAAACATACAAACAAATACACATATGCAAAAAGCAAAATAATATCAACAATAACAGTGGCAATAGTAATAACAACAATAACTATAATATTTAACTTTCTAAAGTGCAACTTAAACTCTGAGAACCTCACTATATTTGTCTGTGTGAAAACCAGGGCAGATAATATTTTTTTTTTTAATTTACAGATGAGGGAATCAATGAACAGAGAGATTAAGTAATTTTTCAAGCATCACACTGATAGTAAATGAGCTGGCAAGGATTCGAACCTGGCTCCGGAGCCTGGTGTGTTCAGCTGCCTGGAGTAACCATGCACTTTCCTCACAGAGCAATCCTGATTGTGCACATGGAAACTGTCTCATCTTCAAGGTCATCCTGCCAGTCCAGAACTCTGCAAACGTCTACAAAGGACTACATTTGCTCTCTGGTCATGTGATTTCGTCAGCCGAGGGGGCAAAGGTGATCGCTCAGTGCAGGGAGAGTGCCCACATCCCGTTTTACTGACAAGTGTCAGGCAGTATCTACTGGGCACAGTTAGGTCTGTGGTGTTAGGTCACTTGTGAGCAGAATGGAACCATCTTTTGGGGGATTCACTGAGGTCTTGAGGGGGCATAAAGTTACTGTCTCCATGAGGGCAGAAAGATGACCTCGCTATAAAACCTTCGCTTGCTTCTCTGAAACACTGATGGTCCATCCCCAGAGGAGCTCTTACCTCAGAATCTGCTAGAAGCCTGACCCTCCACCACCACCTCCATCTCAGAAAGAGTCTCCTATACTCCAGGCTGGCCTTAAACTCATTGTGTAGCCAAGGATGACCCTGAACTCCTGGTCTTCCTGCCTCCTCCTCCCAAGGGCTGCCATGACAGACTGTGTGGTCGGTCATGCCTGGTTTATGTGGTGCTGGGGATCGACCCAGGGCTTCGTGCATGCTGGACAAGCACTCTGCCAACTGGACCACACCTGCAGTCCCCTCTGTCCCTCGGCTGGCATTTCAGTCACTGGTCCCTGCTGCCGTGGCTTTGCTGTAGAGAAGCAGCTTGGAGAGAAGGCTGAAGGCAAGACTTTGAACTAAACTCCACGCAGCCTGTGGCCTCTGTTACACAGCGGAGAGTCACCCCTCTTTCAGGGTGATGCTTGCCTGTGTAGTTTGGGTGGCCATGGAGGTGTGGGATGTCGCTCAGCATCTTCCGGTGTGGGGGGCAGCCTTCCACTAAGTATCAGGGCAAGTTCACAAAGAATAGTCACGCTCCCCAGCCCTGTAACAAACACCCAAGATGTGGGGACCACAGTCTGTAACAGGGCAGACTCACTGCTTTTAGGTCGCCGACAGCCCAAAGAGGCTGGAGACAGCACATCACAGATAGAAAATGTGTCCAGAGCAAAAATATTCACCTCACAGCCAGACAGAAAACCTGGAAAGTAGAAGAGGCTGGGGTGATCCCCTTCAAGGATCACCTCCCCATTCCCAAAGATCTGAAAGTCCCCTCTAAGCCATACCCCTTAAAGCTCACACTACATCCCAAGAAAGCCAAGCTGGGGACCAAGCTTTCAACAGGGGACCTTTGGAGCTACGTCCAGATCTGAGTACCAGAAATGAGCTACAGTAAATGTAAAGACAGAAGGGACTGAAATACTAGTGAACGCTTGGGAAAAAACACTTCTGTGGAATTTGATTCCACAACTTAAATGAAAAAGGTCATCCTCAGCGGGCAGGCCATCCCTACCCAAGCGAGGACAGCCCTTGCACGTGTTTCTCCCAGCTCCTCTACCCAACCAACATCCCTGTCCCTCGCCTTCAGCCTAACCTGGAGTCTGGATGCAGAAGCCATCATTAAAAAATGAACATGAGTTGTCCCCCACATTTTTTTTTTGTTCAAATAATCCAGTTTACTGCCTCAGACAAGTCATTATTCATGTGGAACCTGCCTGGGCTGTCCCTGGGGAGGAAGGGTAAATTGATTTAACATGTAATCCAGTTTGGACTGCCCGCTCACCCCGGTGCTATGCTAACTGCACCCTAGCTGTGCAGGGAGGGGGGAAGAGGAAGGAGTGGGTCCAAGGGACACAAGGGATTTAGCCCAAGGCGTGGGCCAGAGCACCACTTTCTACAGAGGAACATGGAGACTAAGCATCCCGTCTGTCTTCCTGTCTCGGGCTCTCTGCTCATCAAAAGTCCACAGCAGATCATCATAATAAGAACAGAATGGTCAAAACGACAGTTGCTTCATCAGTGCCCAAACCTGGGAAGGCGAAGATCTGAGAGGCGGAAGACCATGACATGGTTACACGGAAAGTTCTAGAACCAAGCCTAGAGTCAGTTAGGTGCATCCGAAAGCTGTAGCCAGCCGGTGAACTGACTCCTGAGTGTGGGAAGGTGCTTAGGAGAGTTGTGTGGCCATTTTCAATCAGAGCCATGGGTCGTTAGACAGAGTGGGCCTAACTCTGAATCTTTGAACTAACTCTCTGGCCTTAGTACTAACCCTGTCATCTACCTCCTCTCTAAGGGCTGGCAGCCCCAGAAGGACGTAAGAGATGGTGCTGCAGAGAACTGGAGCTCAGAGTGAACAGCAACAAGTTACCTCTGTGAGAGGGATGCTCCTTAGGTGCAGGCCCGTCAGTGGGAGGCTGCCATCGGTGAAAAGTAGATCCTTCCTCATGAGTGTTTTTGAAGCATTGTCTGGGCAAGATGGAAGCAGGGGAGAGAGACAGGACAAGTGTCTAGGGACACTGCAGAGAGGACAGCCCATGAGAATCCACATTAATGAAAACACTGTCTGAAAGCCCCAAGATATACAGACCCTCCTTGGAGGTACCACATCCATGTGCTACATCCATTTCAGGGCAGGCAAGACAAACCCCCTCCCCCCAGGACCCACCCTTAGTGAAGCACTTTCTCCACCTCAGCTCCACCATTTCCTGAACTTTCCTGAACATCTTCAAAGAGTACCACCAGCATTCGACACGTCAGCTTGTGGAGATATTTTACAGCTGAATTGTGACATCTCCCTCTTCCAGGGCTGCCTCACCCAGAAGCCCCTGGGGGCTTTCCAATGGTACCCCCTTTTCTCACTCCCTCCGCCATGTTTTTCAAGCTCAAAAATCTCAACACAAGTCACTGGGAGATGTCTAGGTTGGTTAAGGTGCTTGTCACACGACCATGGGGATTTATATTTAGACTCCCAGAACCTGCATTTAATAGTGGAGTATGGTAGTGCATATCTGTAAATCCCAGTGCTGGAAGACAGATACAAGGATCCCAGGGGATCGCTGGCCTATTCCTCACCAAATTTGTAAGCTCCAGATTCACTGAGAAACTGTCCTGGTCTCTCTTCCATTGCCGTGAAGAACACCAAGACAAAAAGCAACTTGGGGGAGAAAAGGTTGATTTGATCTCACAATTCCAGGTTACAGTCCATCACAGCAGAGACATAATGCTGGCAGAGGCTTAAAGTGACTAGTCACACCCCAGCCACAGTCAGGAATAGAAAGAAATGAATGCATGTGTGGTTTCTTGTGTTCAGCTTGGTTTATCCACTCTTAACACAACTTAGGACACCAGGCCTAGGGAATGGTGCTGCTCACAGTGGGTTGGGTCTTCCCAAAATACTTAGTTGAATCAACAGGATCTCTCACAGATGTGCCCACAGGGCAAGACAAAATGCAGACAGTTCCTCATTAGGACTCTCTTCCCAGTTGATACTAGATTGGGTCAAGTTGACAGTTCAAACTGACCATCACAGAGACCCTTTCTCAAAAAATAGGGTGGGGAGCAATTGAAGAAGACACTTGACATTGACCTCCAGCTTCCACGTGGTGTGTGTGTATGTGTGTGTGTGTGTGTGTGTGTGTGTGTGTGTGTGTGTGTAATCAAACACACACAATCCTTTAGTCATCATGGGGACACTGACAAGATACCAACTGGGAGAGAGTGTAGCAGGAATCTTAAAGAGTCCTTTTAATAAAATCAAACCTGTGGCCAGTTATTGGGGTGAATGCTGGAAGGTCAGAGAAACAGAACAATCCACAGCTAACCTCACCTGGCCAACTTCTCAGCTGATCTTGTTTCCTCAGACTGGATGCCTCTGAGTCCTTATCCAGAATGAACCTCAGCTGAACTGCTGCTTGAAAGCCTGAAAGCTTAACCAGCCAAATGCTTAACCAGCCAAATGCTTCTAGTTTCTGGTCCTCACGCCTTATATACCTTTCTGCTTTCTACCATCACTCCCTGGGATTAAAGGCTGGCTTTCTGGGATTAAAGGCATGAGTCACCATGCTTGGCTGTATCCTTGAACAGATGGATTTCTGCCTCTGGAATGCTAGGATTAAAGGCGTGTGCTACCACTGCCTATCCTAAGTACCTAGTGGCTTTTCTGTTCTCTGACCCCAGATAAGTTTATTAGGGTACACAATATTTTGGGGAACACAATACTACCACAAGAGAGTTGCTGAGGATGGCCAGAGTCACTCCTTGTTGAGTGAAGGGGGCGGGGGGGGGCTTCTGTCTCTATCTCTCTAGCAAGGCGTGCTCGGACCAAGTAAGGATGACTTTCTTCCGGTTGTCTACAAGGAGGCAGCAGATGAGACAGGAGGCTTCAAGATAGGTGCATTGGCTGCTGTCGCCAACCCTAGCCACGGGAGGGAAGGTAGCCATACAATGAAAGCAGCATCCACCTGCTGTGAAGCCTCACAGCCTTCTGCCACGCCCTCAACTCAGTCTACATCCCACGGACCAAGGTTTGACTAATGAAAGCTACCTCTTCCCTTCCTCTAAGTCCCCCAGCCTGCCTTCCCTTTGATTGTCTGGGAGACTGTGATCAAATAACTTTGTTCCAGCTGAGGGACGGGTTGGTAGGTGAGAAAATGACACGGACTGTGTCTTAACCAAACCAAACACAAAGGGGGGAAACCATGCAAGCACCTTAAATGTCCGGCATTGGGGAAAATCATTGCCGTGGGTTGTTCAAGACTGTGTCTTCCAATGTGCCCTGCTCAGCCCTGCTACAACTGTTTTACAATAACATCCCATGTCAGAGGATGAATGAGTTGCAAATTTTGACATTAAAATGTGTGAGAGACACACAAACATGGGTCTTGGCTTACTTGCAAGTGTTGAACCCACAATCATGTCTACTTCCTCCCAGACTCTTTTCCCCCAATCCTTCCTCTCTGTATGGCATAAACTACACTTCCCCATAAACTACATTTCCCAGTAGTCCTTGCTGATTGGCGTCTAGTTAGTTTTAGCCAATGAGAAGCCCTGGTGAAACACTGGAGGGTGTGGCCAAGGAGATAAGATTCCTGCTTTGGGAGATGTATGGCGGGCACTTTGCCTTCTCCATGATTCTAGCTTTCAGTGAGCAACTGCTCCTTCCACAGTCCCAGCTCCTCTCAAGCGTACTAAAGTCTTCCCAGATCAACCACTTGCGTTTGAATCTGAGACTTGGCCTCCGTGTGGGAGGGAAGCCAACCGGAGACAGCCATGTTGATACCACAGGGCTAAACGTGTCCCAAGAGACTGATGGCACAGATGAGGTCATACTGAAATAGAGGCTGGTGACCACACACTTCCAATGGGCACACGGAATCACAGACTGACCCAAAGATGAAACACAAAAGATGCAAGAGCCCCCTTTATTTTTCATGGCTCCAAACACCCATGCTTATTGTGTGAGCCTTAGCGCGTAACCCAAGGAACTGAATCCACTCCACAGGCAACTGAGCCCTGTCTTTGCCAAGAGAGGGTTAAAGGCGCTGGGGTGACAGAGTTCAAGTCCTTCACTGTAATTTCATGTAAGGAACCTTCTGGCGGCTTCCTTTGTCACCGCTGTGCTCTTGTCTGCCAGCCTCGCTCGCTCGGGCCTGGGCATCCCCCAGGAAATGTTAAATTCACTGCTTCATCTGCTTGACTGACTGTCATCTTGACACATCGCTGAGCTGGTGATGAAGCCCTTAATTAGTGCATGTCTGCAGGATCCTCCTCTTCCACCCTCCTCCTAGGGCCTCTCTCCCTCACCATCTCCAAAGAGGACACACCACCCACTTGCACACTGAGCCCTTGGCCTGGTTCTCATGTCGGCCCAGAGAGATGGCACCTCTGATCTCTAGCAATGGGAACAGATGCAGAGAAGTTACACTTGCTGGCATTGGTCCAAGACTAGACATGGTTCAAGTCTTTTTTTTTTTTTTTAAGATGTATTTTAATGGTTATTTAAGTGTATGTATCTGTATTTCTACGTGCGTGTGTGTGTGCGCGCGCGCGTGCGTGCGTGCGTGCGTGCGTGAGTGTGTGTGTGTGTATGTGTGTGCATGCACTGCCCTTGGAGGCCAGAAGAGCACCAGACCCCTTGGAGCTGGAGTTAAGGATGGTTGTGAGCTACTGTGTGGATGCTGGGAACGAAACTCAAGTCCTCTGCAAGATTAGCAAGCACTCTTAATCACCAAGCCTCTTTCCAGCTCCCAAATGATTGACATCCTAACTCTATCACTGGTTGGCTGTGTGACCTCATAGGAATTTCTTGACCTTTTCCAGTTCTATTTCCCTGCACCGTAGAGGTAGAAATTCTAAGCTCACGGGTTTACAGTGATCCAATCACACCATTCACTGCATTCTGGTCAGTGTGTTTAAGCCCGGACCCTACTCCTGCTCCTGGTCTCCAGTTCCTGGTGTTCTGCTGGTGGAAGACTCACAGCTGTAATGGCAGGAGCTGACCTGTAGTGCCTTCCCGCCATGATGGAATGCTCTCTCTGAAACTGACCCCAAGTGGATCCTTCCTACGTCTAGTTTCTCTTTTGTCGCAGGACCAGGAAACTAGCTAATACTGAAGATCATAGGAGAATGCTTGGGCATAAGAAGGGGTGCAGGATGGGCGGACAGCTATCTGGAATGGCTGCAGAGAAGGTCCTTCTATGGGCAGCTGGAGTTGAGTGGCTGAGAATTACAGGAGCCTGAGCAGAGTTTTACCAACAGAAGCGGGGAAGAGTGAGCGCATCTCTACTCACGACCCTTGTCAAATTGCTTTCTGATGTGCTAGCGTGCATCTGGTTATTGGGGGGAGCATGTATACCTGAAGCTATGGTAGCCATCCTGTGACCATGAAGCCACAAGTACAGTCACGGAAAACTCAGGGTTTGGGGTTATCCAACCAGGTCATGAGGTTGTGTCTCTTATTTATTTTTTAAGTGAGAGGGCTTCCTCTTTCATTTCAGCAGCCAGCCTTGGATTCTGTTTTACCCTTTAATCTGTTGCTGGCAGACAGGAGCAGAACTACATGAATCATAATGCAGACCTATTGTGCTCACCTCCAAGGCCCAGGGAAGGTCCCGCCTTCCCTCCAAATCCAGAGATCAGCAGTAGTTGCAAAATTTCTGCGGTGTAGAAGAAGGGGAATGGAGGCTTTGGTAACTGACAGCATCTACCACACTCGGTGTCATTTTAAGGAGAGATCTGGGGTCCTCTGTACACCTTGGAACTTGCGCTAAGCCTCTGAGGTATGAGGCGTGGTGAGAGCTGTGAGCTGACACCGCGGTTTGGAGCCTGTGGCTCATTCTTAATTCCCAGCTTCAGAGAAGAGCAGTGTGTCAGCCCAGAGCCGAGGCTGGAGGGCTGAGGAGGAGGCAGCCAGGAGACAGGTGTGAAAGTGGAGGAGAATTTAGCAAACGGTCCTGCCCCCTCCTGGACTCAGGCAGCAAGAGATTCCTGTGGTTTGCAAACCTTAGCCTCTCTGTGAAACTGCAGACAAGGAGGTTTTCTGCAGTCATTGGAGGCATGCACATCAGTTGAAGCAACGGATTCTCAATTCCAGCTCAGAGTGGGGAAACCTGAAGTGTTTCTGGTGTGTGTGCACACACGTGTGTGTGCGTGCATGCATGTGTGTGTGTGTATGCACAACTCTGGGTGAGTGTGGGCACATATATGCCCGGTACACATGTAGAAGGCAGAAGACAAAAACGTCAGTCCTCACCTTCTTGTTTGAGACAGGGTCTCTTGTTTGCTGCTGCCTAGACAGGCTTGCTGGCCTGCGAGCTTCTCAGGAGTCTCTGTCTCTTCCTCCCATCTCACTGGGCTATCATGGCAAACACACATTACCACATACAGTTCATGTGAATTCTGGAGATTCAGACTTCGATGCTTGCAGCTGCATGCCAAGCTCCTTATCCATGCCTACGGTTAAAGTCACACATTTAAGAGGTAGATGTTGAGGAAAGCTGTGGGCCTGTCAAAATGTGGTTGACTCAGCCAGTCAGAGAAAGGATCAAGTTGAACAGATAGACTTCACTGGAACAAAAAGAAATTCATCCAATAGATAGCAGTTGGAGTTCCTGTAATATAAGGCTTTCCTCGGGTCTACCTTCTGGTAGCCTAAACTACAAGTTTGACCTTCCAAGCTTCCATAATTATGCGTGTCAACTGCCTAGATGGATGGATGGATGGATGGATTGATGAATGGATGGGGTTGATGGATGGATAGATGATAGATAGATAGATGATAAACAGATGATAGATAGATAGATAGATAGATAGATAGATAGATAGATAGATGATAAATAGATGATAGATAGATAGATAGATAGATAGATAGATAGATAGATAGATAGATAGATAGATGCACAGATGGATACAAAGGTGGATACAAAGGTGGATAGATAGATAGATAGATAGATAGATAGATAGATAGATAGATAGATAGATAGATAGATAGATGCACAGATGGATACAAAGATGGATGGATGAATGGATGGATAGATGGGTGGTTGGATGCATAGATGGATAGACAGGTGGATGGGTACAGAGACAGATGGATAGATGGATGGATGGATGGATAGATGGATGGATGGATGGATGGATGGATGGATGGATGGATGGATAATTGTTCACATCCTATCAGCTCCATCCATGAGAACCCTGACTAACACATGGCACTGTGCAGAGAACTTCACAGTTCTTGCTTTCATTTAATTCTCACACGGCCCTGGGTGGTTGGTCTTTCTATTCCACTCTCCAGACTACAGATCAGCAAGGTGTGGGGGGCTCTCAAACTAAACTGCCATGTTGCAGGATTCCGACCCAGGACTATGTAACATGCAAGCCTGCACCTGAACTCGAACCAATCAAGCTTGCTCCACAAAGTGGATTTTTACACCTCTAGAGTTTTGTTCTAAGAACATGTATTACAGTGCTCAGGTTCAAATCCCAGTGATCCCCATGCAAGCTGTGTGATCCCGGACAACGTCCAAACCACTCTGAGACTCCTTTTCCTTATCAAACCCCTGATAATTAAAACTCACCCCACCCCAGCAGAAAAAAAAGACTAACTACATCAACACTCACGAAGCTGCTTCTGTCCAGTTCCTTGCAAAACACACACCTTTGATAACCCTTAGATTTTGTTTTGGGGAGTTCACCTGGCTAGATCTGGATTTTACTGAGTGTGAAACAGATACTATGGAAGGGGTGTATTTTTGTGTGTGTGTGTGTGTGTGTGTGTGTGTGTGTGTGTGTGTGTATGCGGGGGAAGTGCTGATGTTTAAGGGGAAGGAAAAAAAACCCAGAAGCTCCAGAGCCTGATGGGTAACTCTGCCCATCCATTTTCAGTAGGAATGGTATTTCTTCTTTCCCCCAAAGAAACGTTAAAGTCTGTTTTTGTAAGGTTCCTTTAATTTCCAAATTCCACTCGGTCACTTTCCTGACAGTGTGGAATCTCGAGGGATTAGGCCACGTGTCCTGTGACTCTGTGATGCTTAAGGAATGAGGCTGCCGTCTGCCACCTCTCTGAACCTAGATGCCCCTGGTTTCTCTCTAGCCCCGGAGCAGGCAGCACCTGGTCCTCCCTCCCAGCCCCCAAAAGCCCCCCACATGAGAATAAGACAGGCTTAAAAAGTCACCCCCAAGGGACAGGGTG
Source organism: Peromyscus eremicus (assembly GCF_949786415.1). Classification (NCBI taxonomy): domain Eukaryota; kingdom Metazoa; phylum Chordata; class Mammalia; order Rodentia; family Cricetidae; genus Peromyscus; species Peromyscus eremicus. The sequence continues at coordinate 9,342,055 of NC_081438.1, read as the reverse complement.
GGCCCAGGAGTGGATTCTTCATTTTTTAAGTGCTGGCTTCAACTTTTTTCAATGTTCTTCTCCGGGGCAATGGAGGGGCACTGTTTTTAATTGAATTCTCAGAAAGGATGGAGACAGAGAAGGGCAGAGCCATATCTCTCCTCCTGTGTGGGAAGGATGATTTAAATTTCTGTGTAGGATTTTCCACTCCTGAATGTTTTTGTGTCTTCCATTCCATTTGTTCTGCCTGAGACAGAATCCCATCGGACCATACAAGAGCCATGTGACTCTGGATTGTATTTGTAACGACTGTTTCCTCCAGAAACTCTAAATATAGTAACTCTGGGTGTCTTCAGGTGTTAGAGATGAGGTGCTTGGGGACCCTAAGACTGAAGGTCATCATTAGGCTACACAGAATGGGGTGGAAAAAAGCATCTCTTGGTGTCTCAACTTAGGAGAAATCTATAAACTCAGCATGGCTTTCTGCTTCCTACATGGCACTGTAGGCAGAGTGTTAGCTGAGTGGCTAAGACACAGGCATGATGCTCTCATAGTACCTCTTCATTGTCACCTGGGTAGATTCAGAATCTCCCAGGAGATACACAGGTGTGTCCATGAAGGAGTTTCCAGAGGTTTAATTGAGCAGGGCAAACCCATATTGAATGTAGATGGCATCATCCCACCAGGCTGAGATACAGGACTATATGACAAAGAGAAAATCCAGCTGAGCATCAGTGTTCTTCTCTTTCTGCTTCCTAACTGTGGATGCTACATGACCAACTTCCTCATGCTCCTGCCGCCATGCCTTCCTCACTGTCCTGGTTAATCTTGTCAACTGATCATAAACTAGAGTCCTAGCATTCCTTCATGGTCTCTGCTTCGATTCCTGCCTCCAGGTTCCTGTCTTGAGTTCCTGCCATGACTTCCCTCAAGGATGGGGTGTCACCAGGACACGTAAACCAAACAAACCCTTTCCTCCCTAAGTTGCTCTTGGTTATGGTGTTGATGGCAGCAGTAGGAGGCTAACCAGGACACCCCAACATGATGAACTTGTACTGTGAGCCCCAGTAAACCCTTCCTTCCTTAAGTCACTCTGGTCAGAAGCAGCACATATCATAACCCAGTGCCCAAGGAACTGAGCAGCTGGTGCAAGGTCCTTTGAGTACAATACTAATAAGGATAGACACCCAGGTTACACTGATCCTGACTGTATTAACAACAGCCAGCCAGAATAGCCTTCCCTGGAGCCATTTGATATAAGTTAGTTGATTCCTTACAAGAGTTCTTGGGGATAGTTAACCCTACTCTCCCTGATTGTCAGATAAAGAAACTGAGTCACAGAGAGGCTAGATAGCTTGCTGAGATGGGTGACAGAGCTGGGTTCAAATCCAGCGGCTTCTCTATGGAACTGGCCCCATCAAGCGTCAGGGAGCCAGGCTCACAGTCTCCAGACCAGGTGACCATCTACCATGTCACAGGATTCTTCACTTCCATGTTCCCTTTTCCTGTGACTGGATCAGAAGGGTTTAAAGCCCATCTCTCTGTCCCTCAACATGTGACAGCTGAGTTCTCTGGTTGCCGAGGAAGTCTGCTCCCACCTGGGCCTTAGTGCACTAATGAATACACAGTAATGACTGGGAAAGATCTCTGTGCCTCTGACTTTGTCATAAACTGAGCACAAAGCTGGAGGAGGCCTTAGGTTCAGTCATCCTCAGCATCAGACACAGCCAACAAGAATGAGGCCGACAGGCATGGAGTGCTGCCCACCTGTAAGAGCTTGAGGCAGCAACATCTGCTTGGGGCTAGCCTGAGCTACAAAGTGGGACTCTGTCTCATAATCCAAAACAATGAGGTGTATCAGTTAGCTCTGGCTTATGTTTTGCTCTGTGACAAATATCCCCCCTGTGTAGTACACTAATATTGCTCACACATACTCTGGCTTCTGAATGTCA